>NW_026962942.1:0-142036 GCF_032445375.1 Bacillus rossius redtenbacheri
TAATTGCCTGCCTAATAGCCTGCCTAATTAACCGGCTAATTGCCTGCCTAATCAACTGCCTAATTTCCTGCCTAATTGCCTGCCTAATTAACTTCCTAATTGCCTGCCTAATTAACTGCCTAATTATCTGCCTAATTGCTTGCCTAATTGCCTGTCCAATTACCTGCCTAATTATCTCCCTAATTGCCTGCCTAATTAACTACCTAATTGCCTGCCTAATTGCCTGCCTAATTAACTGCCTAATTAACTGCCTAATTGCCTGCCTATTTGACTGCCTAATTAACTGCCTAATTGACTGCCAAATTATCTGCCTAATTGACTGCCTTATTGCCTGCCTAATTGCTTGCCTTATTGTCTGCCTAATTACCTGCCAAATTGCCTGCCTACCTAATAAACTGCTTAATTGCATTCCTAATTGCCTGCCTGCCTAATTGCTTCCCTAATTACTGCCTAATTGCCTGCCTAATTAACTGCCTAATTAAGTGCCTAATTGCCTGCCTTATTAACTGCCTAATTTCCTGCCTTATTGCCTGCCTAAATCCTGCCTATTTAACGGCCTAATTGCATGCCTAATTAACTGCCTAATTGCCTGCTTAATTAACTGCCTATTTGCCTGCCTAATTGCCTGCATAATTGCTTGCCTAATTAACTGCCTTTTTGCCTGCCTAATTGCCTGCTCTATTGCTTGCCTAATTAACTGCCTTTTTGCCTGCCTAATTGCCTGCTCTATTGTCTGCCTAATTAACTGCCTAACTGTTTGCCTAATTAACTGCCTAATTAAGTGCCTAATTAACTGCCTAATAGCCTGCCTAATTAGGGGCCTAATTAACTGCCTAATTGCCAGCCTAATTTACTGCCTTACTGCCTGCCTAATTGCTTGCCTGCCTAATTGCCTACCTAATTGCCTGCCTAATTGTCTGCCTAATTACCTGCATAATTGCCTGCCTAATTGCTTGCCTGACTAATTGCCTGCCTAATTAACTGCCCAATTGCCTGCCTAATTAACTGCCTAATTGCCTGCCTGATTGCCTACTTAATTGCCTGCCTAATTAACTGCCTAATTGCCTGCCTAATTACCAGCCAAATTGCCTGCTCGCCTAATGAATTGCTTAATTGCCTGCCTAATTGCCTACCTGCCTAATTACCTGCTTAATAGCCTGCCTAATTAGGGGCCTTATTAACTGCCTAATTGCCTGCCTAATTGCCTGCATGCCTAATTACCTGCTAAATAGCCTGCCTAATTAGAAACCTAATTAACTGCCTAATTGTCTGCCTAATTACCTGCATAATTGCCTGCCTAATTGCTTGCCTGACTAATTGCCTGCCTAATTAACTGCCCAATTGCCTGCCTAATTAACTGCCTAATTGCCTGCCTGATTGCCTACTTAATTGCCTGCCTAATTAACTGCCTAATTGCCTGCCTAATTACCTGCCAAATTGCCTGCTTGCCTAATGAATTTCTTAATTGCCTGCCTAATTGCCTGCCTGACTAATTACCTGCTTAATAGCCTGCCTAATTAGGGGCCTAATTAACTGCCTAATTGCCTGACTGCCTAATTACCTGCTTAATAGCCTGCCTAATTAGGGGCCTAATTAACTGCCTAATTGCCTGCCTAATTACCTGCATAATTGCCTGCCTAATTATCTGCCTAATTAAATGCCTAATTGCCTGCCTAATTGGCTGTCTTATTGCCTGCCTATTTGCCTGTCTTATTGCCTGCTTAATTAACTGCCTAATTGCATGCCTAATTGCCTGCTTATTAGCTGCATAATTGCCTTACTTACTAACTGTCTTATTGCCTGCCTTATTGCCTGCCTAATCATCTGTCTTATTGCCTGCCTAATTAACTGCTGCATTCCCTGCTTAATTGCCTGCCTAATGGCCTGCCTAATCAACTGACTAATTGCCTGCCTCATTGCCTGCCTAATTAACTGCCTAATTGGCTGCCTTATTGCCTACCTAATTGTCTGCTCACTATTTGCCTGCCTAATTGCCTCCTTAATTGCCTGCCTAATTGCCTTCTTAATTGCCTGCCTAATTGCCTGCCTAATAAACTGCCTAATTAACTGCCTTACTGCCTGCCTAATTGCCTGCCAGCCTAATTTCCTGCCTGCCTAATTTCTTGCCTATTTTAGTGCCTTATTGCCTGCCGAATTTACTGCCTAATTGCCTGCCTAATTGCCTGCCTAATTGCCTGCCTAATATACTGCCTAATTAACTGCCTAATAAACTGTCTAATTGCCTGCCTAATTTCCTGCCTAATTAACTGCCTAATTTCCTGCATTATTGCCTGCCTAGTTGCTTGCCTAATCAACTACCTTATTGCCTGTCTAATTGCCTGCTCTATTGACTGCCTAATTAACTGCCTAATTGCCACCTAATTAACTGCCTAATTAACTGTCTAAATGCCTGCCTAATTAACTGCCTAATTTCCTGCCTAATTAACTGCCTAATTTCCTGCCTTATTGCCTGCCTAATTGCCTGCCTAATTAATTGTCTAATTGCCAGCCTAATTAACTGCCTTATTTCCTGCCTTATTGCCTGCCTATTTAACTGCCTAATTAACTGCCTAATTGCCTGCCTAACTGCCAGCCTAATTGCCTGCCTAATTGCCTGCCTAATTAACTGCCTATTTGCCTGCTTAAATGCCTGCCTAATTGACTGCCTAATTGTCTGCCTAATTGCTTACCTAATTAACTACCTAATTGCGTGCAAAATTAACTGCCTAATTTCCAGCCTTATTGCCTGCCTAATTGCCTGCCTAATTAATTGTCTAATTGCCAGCCTAATTAACTGCCTTATTTCCTGCCTTATTGCCTGCCTATTTGCCTGCCTAATTGACTGCCTAATTAACTGCCTAATTGCCTGCCTAATTAACTGCCTAATTATCTGCCTAATTGCTTGCCTAATTGCCTGTCCATTTACCTGCCTAATTGCCTGCCTAATAGCCTGCCTAATTAACCGGCTAATTGCCTGCCTAATCAACTGCCTAATTTCCTGCCTAATTGCCTGCCTAATTAACTTCCTAATTGCCTGCCTAATTAACTGCCTAATTATCTGCCTAATTGCTTGCCTAATTGCCTGTCCAATTACCTGCCTAATTATCTCCCTAATTGCCTGCCTAATTAACTACCTAATTGCCTGCCTAATTGCCTGCCTAATTAACTGCCTAATTAACTGCCTAATTGCCTGCCTATTTGACTGCCTAATTAACTGCCTAATTGACTGCCAAATTATCTGCCTAATTGACTGCCTTATTGCCTGCCTAATTGCTTGCCTTATTGTCTGCCTAATTACCTGCCAAATTGCCTGCCTACCTAATAAACTGCTTAATTGCATTCCTAATTGCCTGCCTGCCTAATTGCTTCCCTAATTACTGCCTAATTGCCTGCCTAATTAACTGCCTAATTAAGTGCCTAATTGCCTGCCTTATTAACTGCCTAATTTCCTGCCTTATTGCCTGCCTAAATCCTGCCTATTTAACGGCCTAATTGCATGCCTAATTAACTGCCTAATTGCCTGCTTAATTAACTGCCTATTTGCCTGCCTAATTGCCTGCATAATTGCTTGCCTAATTAACTGCCTTTTTGCCTGCCTAATTGCCTGCTCTATTGCCTGCCTAATTAACTGCCTAACTGCCTGCCTAATTAACTGCCTAATTAAGTGCCTAATTAACTGCCTAATAGCCTGCCTAATTAGGGGCCTTATTAACTGCCTAATTGCCTGCCTAATTGCCTGCATGCCTAATTACCTGCTAAATAGCCTGCCTAATTAGGAACCTAATTAACTGCCTAATTGTCTGCCTAATTACCTGCATAATTGCCTGCCTAATTGCTTGCCTGACTAATTGCCTGCCTAATTAACTGCCCAATTGCCACCTAATTAACTGCCTAATTGCCTGCCTGATTGCCTACTTAATTGCCTGCCTAATTAACTGCCTAATTGCCTGCCTAATTACCTGCCAAATTGCCTGCTTGCCTAATGAATTGCTTAATTGCCTGCCTAATTGACTGCCTGACTAATTACCTGCTAAATAGCCTGCCTAATTAGGGGCCAAATTAACTGCCTAATTGCCTGCCTAATTGCCTGACTGCCTAATTACCTGCTTAATAGCCTGCCTAATTAGGGGCCTAATTAACTGCCTAATTGCCTGCCTAATTACCTGCATAATTGCCTGCCTAATTATCTGCCTAATTAAATGCCTAATTGCCTGCCTAATTGGCTGTCTTATTGCCTGCCTATTTGCCTGCCTTATTGCCTGCTTAATTAACTGCCTAATTGCCTGCCTAATTGCCTGCTTATTAGCTGCATAATTGCTTGCTTTACTAACTGCCTTATTGCCTGCCTTATTGCCTGCCTAATCATCTGCCTAATGGCCTGCCTAATCAACTGAATAATTGCCTGCCTCATTGCCTGCCTAATTAACTGCCTAATTGGCTGCCTTATTGCCTACCTAATTGTCTGCTCACTATTTGCCTGCCTAATTGCCTCCTTAATTGCCAGCCTAATTGCCTCCTTAATTGCCTGCCTAATTGCCTGCCTAATTAACTGCCTTACTGCCTGCCTAATTGCCTGCCAGCCTAATTTCCTGCCTGCCTAATTTCTTGCCTATTTTAGTGCCTTATTGCCTGCCGAATTTACTGCCTAATTGCCTGCCTAATTGCCTGCCTAATTGCCTGCCTAATATACTGCCTAATTAACTGCCTAATAAACTGTCTAATTGCCTGCCTAATTTCCTGCCTAATTAACTGCCTAATTTCCTGCATTATTGCCTGCCTAGTTGCTTGCCTAATCAACTACCTTATTGCCTGTCTAATTGCCTGCTCTATTGACTGCCTAATTAACTGCCTAATCGCCTGCCTAATTGCCTGCCAAATCGCCTGCCTAATTACGTGCCAATTCGCCTGCTTACACAATTAACTGCTTAAATGCATGCCTAATTGCCTGCTTGCCTAATTGCTTGCCTGCCTAATTGCCGACCTAATTGCCTGTTATTTGAATACATAATTGCCTGCCTTATTAACTGCCTAATTGCCTGATTAATTAACTGCCTAATTGCCTGCTTAATTAACTGCCTAATTGCCTGCTTAATTAACTGCCTAATTGCCTGCTTTATTGCCTGCCTCATTAACTGCCTAATTGCCTGCCTTATTAACTGCTTTATTAACTCCCTAATTGCCTGCCTTATAGCCTGACTAATTGCCTGCCGAATTACCTGCTAAATTGCCTGCCTAATTAACTGCTTAATATATTGCCTTATTGCCTGCATAATTGCCTGCTCAATTAACTACCTCTTACCAGCCGAATTGCCTGCCTAATTGCCTGACTAATTAACTTCCTTATAGCCTGCTTAATTGCCTGCTTAATTGCCTGCCTAATTGTTTACCTAAATAATTGCCTAATTGCCTGCCTAATTATCTGCCTAATTGCCTGCCTAATTAACTACCCAAATACCTGCATTATTGCCTGCCTATTTGCTTGCCTAATTAACTACATTAATGCCTGCCTAATTGCTTGCTCTATTGCCTGCTTAATAAACTGCCTAATTGCCACCTAATTAACTGCCTAATTAACTGCCTAATTACCTGCCTATTTAACTGCCTTATTTCCTGCCTAATTAACTGCCTAATTTCCTGCCTTATTGCCTGCCTAATTGCCTGCCTAATTAACTGCCTAATTGCCTGACAAATTAACTGCCTTATTGCCTGCCTAATTGCCTGTTTAATTAACTGCCTAATTGCAAGGCCTAATAAACTGCCTAATTTACTGCCTTATAGCCTTCCTAATTGCCTGCCTGCCTAAGTAACTTCCTGCCTAATTGATTTCCTTATTGCTTGCCTAATTAACTGCCTAATTGCCTCCTTAATTGCCTGCCTAATTGCATGCCTTATTAACTGCCTAATTGCCTGCCTAATTAATTGCCTGCCTAATTGCCTGCCAGCCTAATTGCCTGCCTGCCTAATTTTCTGCCTGATTTAGTGCATAATTTACTGCCTAATTGCCTGCCTAATTAACTGCCTAATTAACTGCCTAATTACCTGCCTATTTAACTGCCTTATTACCTGCCTAATTGCTTGCCTAATTGTCTGCCTTATTACCTGCCTAATTGCCTGCCTAATTGCCTGCCTATTTAACTGCCTAAATGCCTGCCTAATTAACTGTCTAATTGCCTGCCTAATTGCCTGTTTAATTAACTGCCTAATTGCAAGGCCTAATAAACTGCCTAATTTACTGCCTTATAGCCTTCCTAATTGCCTGCCTGCCTAAGTAACTTCCTGCCTAATTGCCTGCCTAATTGCCTGCCTAATTAACTGCCTAATTGCCTGCTTAAATGCCTGCCTAATTGACTGCCTAATTGTTTGCCTAATTAACTACCTAATTGCGTGCATAATTACCTGCCTACTTGCCTGCCTAATTAACTGCCTAATTGCCTGCCCAATTAACTGCCTAATTGCCTGCCTAATTGCCTGCCTAATTACCTGCCAAATTTCCTGCTTGCCTAATTATTGCTTAATTGCCTGCACTAATTGCCTGCCTGCCAAATTACCTGCTTAATAGCATGCCTAATTACCTGCTTAATAGCCTGCCTAATTAGGGGCCAAATTAACTACCTAATTGCCTGCCTTATAACTGCCTAATTGCCTGCCGAATTACCTGCCAAATTGCCTGCCTAATTAACTGCTTAATATATTGCCTCATAGCCTGCCTAATTGTCTGCCTAATTGCTTGCCTAATCACCTACCTAATTGCGTGCCTAATTACCTGCCTACTTGCCTGCCTAATTAACTGCCTAACTGCCTGTCTAATTAACTGCCTAATAGCCTTCCTAATTGCCTACCTAATTACCTGCCAAATTGCCTGCTTGCCTAATGAATTGCTTAATAGCCTGCCTAATTGCCAGCCTGCCTAATTATCTGTTTAATTGCCTGCCTAATTAACTACCTAAATACCTGCAATATTGCCTGCCTAGTTGCTTGCCTAATTAACTACCTTATTGCCTGTCTAATTGCCTGCTCTATTGCCTGCCTAATTAACTGCCTAATTGCCACCTAATTAACTGCCTAACTAACTGTCTAATTGCCTGCCTAATTAACTGCCTAATTTCCTGCCTAAATAACTGCCTAATTTCCTGCCTTATTGCCTGCCTAATTAACTGCCTAATTGCCTGCCTAATTAACAGCCTAATTGCCTGCCTTTTTTACTGCCTAATTAACTGCCTAATTGCCTGCCTAATTATCTGCCTAATTGACTGCCTAATTGCCTGTCTAATTAACTGCATAATTAACTGCCTTACTGCCTGCTAAATTGCTTGCCTGCCTAATTGCCTACCTAATTGCCTGCCTTCCTGCCTAATTAACTGCCTAATTGCCTGCCTAATTGCTTGCCTAATTGTCTGCCGAATTACCTGCCTAATTTCCTGCGTATTTGCCTGCCTAATTAACTGCCTAATTGCCTGCCTAATTGCCTACCTAATTATTGGACTTACTGCCTGCCTAATTGCTTGCCTGCCTAATTGCCTACCTAATTGCCTGCCTTCCTGCTTAATTGCCTGCATTATTGCCTGCGTTATTGCCTGCCTAATTGCCTGCCTAATTACCTGCTTATTGCCTGCCTAATATTTGCCTAATTGCCTGCCTAATTAACTGCCTTAATGCCTATCTAATTGTTTGCTTTCCTAATTGCCTACCTATTTGCTTGCCTTCCTGCCTAATTGCCTGCCTAATTTACTTTATAATTGCCTGCCTTAATAACTGCCTAATTACCTGCTTAATTAACTGCTTAATTGTCTGCCTTATTGCCAGCCTAATTGCCTGCCTAATCGCCTGCCTAATTGCCTGCCAAATCGCCTGCCTAATTACGTGCCAATTTGCCTGCTTACCCAATTAACTGCTTAAATGCATGCCTAATTGCCTGCCTGCCTAATTGCTTGCCTGCCTAATTGCCGACCTAAATGCCTGCCTATTTGAATTCATAATTGCCTGCCTTATTAACTGCCTTATTGCCTGCTTAATTAACTGCCTAATTGCCTGCTTAATTAACTGCCTAATTGCCTGCCTTATTGCCTGCCTCAATAACTGCCTAATTGCCTGCCTTATTAACTGCTTTATTAACTCCCTAATTGCCTGCCTTATAGCCTGACTAATTGCCTGCCGAATTACCTGCCAAATTGCCTGCCTAATTAACTGCTTAATATATTGCCTTATTGCCAGCATAATTGCCTGCTCAATTAACTACCTATTACCAGCCAAATTGCCTGCCTAATTGCCTGACTAATTAACTTCCTTATAGCCTGCTTAATTGCCTGCTTAATTGCCTGCCTAATTGTTTGCCTAAATAATTGCCTAATTGCCTGCCTAATTATCTGCCTAATTGCCTGCCTAATTAACTACCCAAATACCTGCATTTATGCCTGCCTAGTTGCTTGCCTTATTAACTACATTTATGCCTGCCTAATTGCCTGCTCTATTGCCTGCTTAATAAACTGCCTAATTGCCACCTAATTTACTGCCTAATTAACTGCCTAATTACCTGCCTATTTAACTGCCTTATTTCCTGCCTAATTAACTGCCTAATTTCCTGCCTTATTGCCTGCCTAATTGCCTGCCTAATTAACTGCCTAATTGCCTGACAAATTAAATGCCTAATTGTCTGCCTAATTAACAGCCTATTTGCCTGCCTATTTAACTGTCTAATTAACTGCCTAATTGCCAGCATAATTATCTGCCTTATTACCTGCCTAATTGCTTGCCTAATTGTCTGCCGAATTACCTGCCTAATTGCCTGCCTAATTGCCTGCCTTATTGCCTGCCTAATTAACTGCCTAATTGCCTGCCTAATTTACTGCCTAATTATCTGCCTAATTGCTTGCCTTATTGCCTGTCCATTTACCTGCCTAATTATCTCCCTAATTGCCTGCCTAATTAACTACCTAATTGCCTGCCTAATTGCCTGCATAATTCTTTGCCTAATTAACTGCCTTATTGCCTGCTTAATTGCCTGCTCTATTGCCTGCCTAATTAACTGCCTAACTGCCTGCCTAATTAACTGCCTAATTAAGTGCCTAATTGCCTACCTAATTAAATGCCTAATATCCTGCCTGATTGTCTGCCTAATTAACTGCCTAATTGCCTGCCTAATTGACTGCCTCATTAACTGCCTAATTGACTGCCTAATTATCTGCCTAATTGACTGCCTTATTGCCTGCCTAATTGCTTGCCTAATTGTCTGTCTAATTACCTGCCAAATTGCCTGCCTACCTAATAAACTGCTTAATTGAATTCCTAAATGCCTGCCTGCCTAATTGATTCCCTAATTAACTGCCTAATTGCCTGCTTAATTAACTGCCTAATTGCTTGCATAATTGCCTGCCTAATTAACTGCCTAATTAAGTGCCTAATTGCCTGCCTTATTAACTGCCTAATTTCCTGCCTTATTGCCTGCCTAATTGCCTGCCTAATTAACGGCCTAATTGCATGCCTAATTAACTGCCTAATTGCCTGCTTAATTAACTGCCTATTTGCCTGCCTAATTGCCTGCATAATTGCTTGCCTAATTAACTGCCTTTTTGCCTGCCTAATTGCCTGCTCTATTGTCTGCATAATTAACTGCCTAACTGTTTGCCTAATTAACTGCCTAATTAAGTGCCTAATTAACTGCCTAATAGCCTGCCTAATTAGGGGCCTAATTAACTGCCTAATTGCCAGCCTAATTTACTGCCTTACTGCCTGCCTAATTGCTTGCCTGCCTAATTGCCTACCTAATTGCCTGCCTAATTGTCTGCCTAATTACCTGCATAATTGCCTGCCTAATTGCTTGCCTGACTAATTGCCTGCCTAATTAACTGCCCAATTGCCTGCCTAATTAACTGCCTAATTGCATGCCTGATTGCCTACTTAATTGCCTGCCTAATTAACTGCCTAATTGCCTGCCTAATTACCAGCCAAATTGCCTGCTCGCCTAATGAATTGCTTAATTGCCTGCCTAATTGCCTACCTGCCTAATTACCTGCTTAATAGCCTGCCTAATTAGGGGCCTTATTAACTGCCTAATTGCCTGCCTAATTGCCTGCATGCCTAATTACCTGCTAAATAGCCTGCCTAATTAGAAACCTAATTAACTGCCTAATTGTCTGCCTAATTACCTGCATAATTGCCTGCCTAATTGCTTGCCTGACTAATTGCCTGCCTAATTAACTGCCCAATTGCCTGCCTAATTAACTGCCTTATTGCCTGCCTGATTGCCTACTTAATTGCCTGCCTAATTAACTGCCTAATTGCCTGCCTAATTACCTGCCAAATTGCCTGCTTGCCTAATGAATTTCTTAATTGCCTGCCTAATTGCCTGCCTGACTAATTACCTGCTTAATAGCCTGCCTAATTAGGGGCCTAATTAACTGCCTAATTGCCTGACTGCCTAATTACCTGCTTAATAGCCTGCCTAATTAGGGGCCTAATTAACTGCCTAATTGCCTGCCTAATTACCTGCATAATTGCCTGCCTAATTATCTGCCTAATTAAATGCCTAATTGCCTGCCTAATTGGCTGTCTTATTGCCTGCCTATTTGCCTGCCTTATTGCCTGCTAATTAACTGCCTAATTGCATGCCTAATTGCCTGCTTATTAGCTGCATAATTGCCTTACTTACTAACTGTCTTATTGCCTGCCTTATTGCCTGCCTAATCATCTGTCTTATTGCCTGCCTAATTAACTGCTGCATTCCCTGCTTAATTGCCTGCCTAATGGCCTGCCTAATCAACTGACTAATTGCCTGCCTCATTGCCTGCCTAATTAACTGCCTAATTGGCTGCCTTATTGCCTACCTAATTGTCTGCTCACTATTTGCCTGCCTAATTGCCTCCTTAATTGCCTGCCTAATTGCCTTCTTAATTGCCTGCCTAATTTCTTGCCTATTTTAGTGCCTTATTGCCTGCCGAATTTACTGCCTAATTGCCTGCCTAATTGCCTGCCTAATTGCCTGACTAATATACTGCCTAATTAACTGCCTAATAAACTGTCTAATTGCCTGCCTAATTTCCTGCCTAATTAACTGCCTAATTTCCTGCATTATTGCCTGCCTAGTTGCTTGCCTAATCAACTACCTTATTGCCTGTCTAATTGCCTGCTCTATTGACTGCCTAATTAACTGCCTAATTGCCACCTAAATAACTGCCTAATTAACTGTCTAAATGCCTGCCTAATTAACTGCCTAATTTCCTGCCTAATTAACTGCCTTATTTCCTGCCTTATTGCCTGCCTAATTGCCTGCCTAATTAATTGTCTAATTGCCAGCCTAATTAACTGCCTTATTTCCTGCCTTATTGCCTGCCTATTTGCCTGACTAATTTCCTGCCTAATTGCCTGCCTAATTAACTGCCTAATTGCCTGCCTAATTAACTGCCTAATTATCTGCCTAATTGCTTGCCTAATTGCCTGTCCATTTACCTGCCTAATTGCCTGCCTAATTGCCTGCCTAATTAACCGGCTAATTGCCTGCCTAATCAACTGCCTAATTTCCTGCCTAATTGCCTGCCTAATTAACTTCCTAATTGCCTGCCTAATTAACTGCCTAATTATCTGCCTAATTGCTTGCCTAATTGCCTGTCCAATTACCTGCCTAATTATCTCCCTAATTGCCTGCCTAATTAACTACCTAATTGCCTGCCTAATTGCCTGCCTAATTAACTGCCTAATTAATTGCCTAATTGCCTGCCTATTTGACTGCCTAATTAACTGCCTAATTGACTGCCAAATTATCTGCCTAATTGACTGCCTTATTGCCTGCCTAATTGCTTGCCTTATTGTCTGCCTAATTACCTGCCAAATTGCCTGCCTACCTAATAAACTGCTTAATTGCATTCCTAATTGCCTGCCTGCCTAATTGCTTCCCTAATTACTGCCTAATTGCCTGCTTAATTAACTGCCTAATTGCTTGCCTAATTGCCTGCCTAATTAACTGCCTAATTAAGTGCCTAATTGCCTGCCTTATTAACTGCCTAATTTCCTGCCTTATTGCCTGCCTAATTGCCTGCCTAATTAACGGCCTAATTGCATGCCTAATTAACTGCCTAATTGCCTGCTTAATTAACTGCCTATTTGCCTGCCTAATTGCCTGCATAATTGCTTGCCTAATTAACTGCCTTTTTGCCTGCCTAATTGCCTGCTCTATTGCCTGCCTAATTAACTGCCTAACTGCCTGCCTAATTAACTGCCTAATTAAGTGCCTAATTAACTGCCTAATAGCCTGCCTAATTAGGGGCCTTATTAACTGCCTAATTGACTGCCTAATTGCCTGCATGCCTAATTACCTGCTAAATAGCCTGCCTAATTAGGAACCTAATTAACTGCCTAATTGTCTGCCTAATTACCTGCATAATTGCCTGCCTAATTGCTTGCCTGACTAATTGCCTGCCTAATTAACTGCCCAATTGCCTGCCTAATTAACTGCCTAATTGCCTGCCTGATTGCCTACTTAATTGCCTGCCTAATTAACTGCCTAATTGCCTGCCTAATTACCTGCCAAATTGCCTGCTTGCCTAATGAATTGCTTAATTGCCTGCCTAATTGCCTGCCTGACTAATTACCTGCTATGTAGCCTGCCTAATTAGGGGCCAAATTAACTGCCTAATTGCCTGCCTAATTGCCTGACTGCCTAATTACCTGCTTAATAGCCTGCCTAATTAGGGGCCTAATTAACTGCCTAATTGCCTGCCTAATTACCTGCATAATTGCCTGCCTAATTATCTGCCTAATTAAATGCCTAATTGCCTGCCTAATTGGCTGTCTTATTGCCTGCCTATTTGCCTGCCTTATTGCCTGCTTAATTAACTGCCTAATTGCCTGCCTAATTGCCTGCTTATTAGCTGCATAATTGCTTGCCTTACTAACTGCCTTATTGCCTGCCTTATTGCCTGCCTAATCATCTGTCTTATTGCCTGCCTAATTAACTGCTGCATTCCCTGCTTAATTGCCTGCCTAATGGCCTGCCTAATCAACTGACTAATTGCCTGCCTCATTGCCTGCCTAATTAACTGCCTAATTGGCTGCCTTATTGCCTACCTAATTGTCTGCTCACTATTTGCCTGCCTAATTGCCTCCTTAATTGCCAGCCCAATTGCCTCCTTAATTGCCTGCCTAATTAACTGCCTAATTAACTGCCTTATTGCCTGCCTAATTAACTGCCTAATTGCCTGCCTAATTTACTGCCTAATTATCTGCCTAATTGCTCGCCTTATTGCCTGTCCATTTACCTGCCTAATTATCTCCCTAATTGCCTGCCTAATTAACTACCTAATTGCCTGCCTAATTGCCTGCATAATTCTTTGCCTAATTAACTGCCATATTGCCTGCTTAATTGCCTGCTCTATTGCCTGCCTAATTAACTGCCTAACTGCCTGCCTAATTAACTGCCTAATTAAGTGCCTAATTGACTACCTAATTAAATGCCTAATATCCTGCCTGATTACCTGCCTAATTAACTGCCTAATTGCCTGCCTAATTGACTGCCTCATTAACTGCCTAATTGACTGCCTAATTATCTGCCTAATTGACTGCCTTATTGCCTGCCTAATTGCTTGCCTAATTGTCTGCCTAATTACCTGCCAAATTGCCTGCCTACCTAACAAAATGCTTAATTGCATTCCTAAATGCCTGCCTTCCTAATTGATTCCCTAATTAAGTGCCTAATTGCCTGCCTTATTAACTGCCTAATTTCCTGCCTTATTGCCTGCCTAATTGCCTGCCTAATTAACGGCCTAATTGCATGCCTAATTAACTGCCTAATTGCCTGCTTAATTAACTGCCTATTTGCCTGCCTAATTTCCTGCATAATTGCTTGCCTAATTAACTGCCTTTTTGCCTGCCTAATTCCCTGCTCTATTGTCTGCCTAATTAACTGCCTAACTGTTTGCCTAATTAACTGCCTTTTTGCCTGCCTAATTCCCTGCTCTATTGTCTGCCTAATTAACTGCCTAACTGTTTGCCTAATTAACTGCCTAATTAAGTGCCTAATTGCCTGCCTAATTAAATGCCTAATATCCTGCCTGATTGCCTGCCTAATTAACTGCCTAATTGCCTGCCTAATTGACTGCCTCTTTAACTGCCTAATTGACTGCCTAATTATCTGCCTAATTGACTGCCTTATTGCCTGCCTAATTGCTTGCCTAATTGTCTGCCTAATTACCTGCCAAATTGCCTGCCTACCTAATAAACTGCTTAATTGCATTCCTAAATGCCTGCCTGCCTAATTGCTTCCCTAATTAACTGCCTAATTGCCTGCTTAATTAACTGCCTAATTGCTTGCCTAATTGCCTGCCTAATTAACTGCCTAATTAAGTGCCTAATTGCCTGCCTTATTAACTGCCTAATTTCCTGCCTTATTGCCTGCCTAATTGCCTGCCTAATTAACGGCCTAATTGCATGCCTAATTAACTGCCTAATTGCCTGCTTAATTAACTGCCTATTTGCCTGCCTAATTGCCTGCATAATTGCTTGCCTAATTAACTGCGTTTTGCCTGCCTAATTGCCTGCTCTATTGCCTGCCTAATTAACTGCCTAACTGCCTGCCTAATTAACTGCCTAATTAAGTGCCTAATTAACTGCCTAATAGCCTGCCTAATTAGGGGCCTTATTAACTGCCTAATTGCCTGCCTAATTGCCTGCATGCCTAATTACCTGCTAAATAGCCTGCCTAATTAGGAACCTAATTAACTGCCTAATTGTCTGCCTAATTACCTGCATAATTGCCTGCCTAATTGCTTGCCTGACTAATTGCCTGCCTAATTAACTGCCCAATTGCCTGCCTAATTAACTGCCTAATTGCCTGCCTGATTGCCTACTTAATTGCCTGCCTAATTAACTGCCTAATTGCCTGCCTAATTACCTGCCAAATTGCCTGCTTGCCTAATGAATTGCTTAATTGCCTGCCTAATTGCCTGCCTGACTAATTACCTGCTAAATAGCCTGCCTAATTAGGGGCCAAATTAACTGCCTAATTGCCTGCCTAATTGCCTGACTGCCTAATTACCTGCTTAATAGCCTGCCTAATTAGGGGCCTAATTAACTGCCTAATTGCCTGCCTATTTGCCTGCCTTATTGCCTGCTTAATTAACTGCCTAATTGCCTGCCTAATTGCCTGCTTATTAGCTGCATAATTGCTTGCCTTACTAACTGCCTTATTGCCTGCCTTATTGCCTGCCTAATCATCTGTCTTATTGCCTGCCTAATTAACTGCTGCATTCCCTGCTTAATTGCCTGCCTAATGGCCTGCCTAATCAACTGACTAATTGCCTGCCTCATTGCCTGCCTAATTAACTGCCTAATTGGCTGCCTTATTGCCTACCTAATTGTCTGCTCACTATTTGCCTGCCTTATTGCCTCCTTAATTGCCAGCCTAATTGCCTCCTTAATTGCCTGCCTAATTGCCTGCCTAATTAACTGCCTAATAAACTTCCTTATTGCCTGCCTAATTTACTGCCTAATTGCCTGCCTAATTTACTGCCTAATTATCTGCCTAATTGCTCGCCTTATTGCCTGTCCATTTACCTGCCTAATTATCTCCCTAATTGCCTGCCTTATTAACTACCTAATTGCCTGCCTAATTGCCTGCATAATTCTTTGCCTAATTAACTGCCTTATTGCCTGCTTAATTGCCTGCTCTATTGCCTGCCTAATTAACTGCCTAACTGCCTGCCTAATTAACTGCCTAATTAAGTGCCTAATTGCCTACCTAATTAAATGCCTAATATCCTGCCTGATTGCCTGCCTAATTAACTGCCTAATTGCCTGCCTAATTGACTGCCTCATTAACTGCCTAATTGACTGCCTAATTATCTGCCTAATTGACTGCCTTATTGCCTGCCTAATTGCTTGCCTAATTGTCTGCCTAATTACCTGCCAAATTGCCTGCCTACCTAATAAACTGCTTAATTGCATTCCTAAATGCCTGCATGCCTAATTGATTCCCTAATTAACTGCCTAATTGCCTGCTTAATTAACTGCCTAATTGCTTGCATAATTGCCTGCCTAATTAACTGCCTAATTAAGTGCCTAATTGCCTGCCTTATTAACTGCCTAATTTCCTGCCTTATTGCCTGCCTAATTGCCTGCCTAATTAACGGCCTAATTGCATGCCTAATTAACTGCCTAATTGCCTGCTTAATTAACTGCCTATTTGCCTGCCTAATTGCCTGCATAATTGCTTGCCTAATTAACTGCCTTTTTGCCTGCCTAATTGCCTGCTCTATTGTCTGCCTAATTAACTGCCTAACTGTTTGCCTAATTAACTGCCTAATTAAGTGCCTAATTAACTGCCTAATAGCCTGCCTAATTAGGGGCCTAATTAACTGCCTAATTGCCAGCCTAATTTACTGCCTTACTGCCTGCCTAATTGCTTGCCTGCCTAATTGCCTACCTAATTGCCTGCCTAATTGTCTGCCTAATTACCTGCATAATTGCCTGCCTAATTGCTTGCCTGACTAATTGCCTGCCTAATTAACTGCCCAATTGCCTGCCTAATTAACTGCCTAATTGCCTGCCTGATTGCCTACTTAATTGCCTGCCTAATTAACTGCCTAATTGCCTGCCTAATTACCAGCCAAATTGCCTGCTCGCCTAATGAATTGCTTAATTGCCTGCCTAATTGCCTACCTGCCTAATTACCTGCTTAATAGCCTGCCTAATTAGGGGCCTTATTAACTGCCTAATTGCCTGCCTAATTGCCTGCATGCCTAATTACCTGCTAAATAGCCTGCCTAATTAGAAACCTAATTAACTGCCTAATTGTCTGCCTAATTACCTGCATAATTGCCTGCCTAATTGCTTGCCTGACTAATTGCCTGCCTAATTAACTGCCCAATTGCCTGCCTAATTAACTGCCTAATTGCCTGCCTGATTGCCTACTTAATTGCCTGCCTAATTAACTGCCTAATTGCCTGCCTAATTACCTGCCAAATTGCCTGCTTGCCTAATGAATTTCTTAATTGCCTGCCTAATTGCCTGCCTGACTAATTACCTGCTTAATAGCCTGCCTAATTAGGGGCCTAATTAACTGCCTAATTGCCTGACTGCCTAATTACCTGCTTAATAGCCTGCCTAATTAGGGGCCTAATTAACTGCCTAATTGCCTGCCTAATTACCTGCATAATTGCCTGCCTAATTATCTGCCTAATTAAATGCCTAATTGCCTGCCTAATTGGCTGTCTTATTGCCTGCCTATTTGCCTGCCTTATTGCCTGCTTAATTAACTGCCTAATTGCATGCCTAATTGCCTGCTTATTAGCTGCATAATTGCCTTACTTACTAACTGTCTTATTGCCTGCCTTATTGCCTGCCTAATCATCTGTCTTATTGCCTGCCTAATTAACTGCTGCATTCCCTGCTTAATTGCCTGCCTAATGGCCTGCCTAATCAACTGACTAATTGCCTGCCTCATTGCCTGCCTAATTAACTGCCTAATTGGCTGCCTTATTGCCTACCTAATTGTCTGCTCACTATTTGCCTGCCTAATTGCCTCCTTAATTGCCTGCCTAATTGCCTTCTTAATTGCCTGCCTAATTGCCTGCCTAATAAACTGCCTAATTAACTGCCTTACTGCCTGCCTAATTGCCTGCCAGCCTAATTTCCTGCCTGCCTAATTTCTTGCCTATTTTAGTGCCTTATTGCCTGCCGAATTTACTGCCTAATTGCCTGCCTAATTGCCTGCCTAATTGCCTGCCTAATATACTGCCTAATTAACTGCCTAATAAACTGTCTAATTGCCTGCCTAATTTCCTGCCTAATTAACTGCCTAATTTCCTGCATTATTGCCTGCCTAGTTGCTTGCCTAATCAACTACCTTATTGCCTGTCTAATTGCCTGCTCTATTGACTGCCTAATTAACTGCCTAATTGCCACCTAATTAACTGCCTAATTAACTGTCTAAATGCCTGCCTAATTAACTGCCTTATTTCCTGCCTAATTAACTGCCTAATTTCCTGCCTTATTGCCTGCCTAATTGCCTGCCTAATTAATTGTCTAATTGCCAGCCTAATTAACTGCCTTATTTCCTGCCTTATTGCCTGCCTATTTAACTGCCTAATTAACTGCCTAATTGCCTGCCTAACTGCCAGCCTAATTGCCTGCCTAATTGCCTGCCTAATTAACTGCATATTTGCCTGCTTAAATGCCTGCCTAATTGACTGCCTAATTGTCTGCCTAATTGCTTACCTAATTAACTACCTAATTGCGTGCAAAATTAACTGCCTAATTTCCAGCCTTATTGCCTGCCTAATTGCCTGCCTAATTAATTGTCTAATTGCCAGCCTAATTAACTGCCTTATTTCCTGCCTTATTGCCTGCCTATTTGCCTGCCTAATTGACTGCCTAATTAACTGCCTAATTGCCTGCCTAATTAACTGCCTAATTATCTGCCTAATTGCTTGCCTAATTGCCTGTCCATTTACCTGCCTAATTGCCTGCCTAATTGCCTGCCTAATTAACCGGCTAATTGCCTGCCTAATCAACTGCCTAATTTCCTGCCTAATTGCCTGCCTAATTAACTTCCTAATTGCCTGCCTAATTAACTGCCTAATTATCTGCCTAATTGCTTGCCTAATTGCCTGTCCAATTACCTGCCTAATTATCTCCCTAATTGCCTGCCTAATTAACTACCTAATTGCCTGCCTAATTGCCTGCCTAATTAACTGCCTAATTAACTGCCTAATTGCCTGCCTATTTGACTGCCTAATTAACTGCCTAATTGACTGCCAAATTATCTGCCTAATTGACTGCCTTATTGCCTGCCTAATTGCTTGCCTTATTGTCTGCCTAATTACCTGCCAAATTGCCTGCCTACCTAATAAACTGCTTAATTGCATTCCTAATTGCCTGCCTGCCTAATTGCTTCCCTAATTACTGCCTAATTGCCTGCCTAATTAACTGCCTAATTAAGTGCCTAATTGCCTGCCTTATTAACTGCCTAATTTCCTGCCTTATTGCCTGCCTAAATCCTGCCTATTTAACGGCCTAATTGCATGCCTAATTAACTGCCTAATTGCCTGCTTAATTAACTGCCTATTTGCCTGCCTAATTGCCTGCATAATTGCTTGCCTAATTAACTGCCTTTTTGCCTGCCTAATTGCCTGCTCTATTGCCTGCCTAATTAACTGCCTAATAGCCTGCCTAATTAGGGGCCTTATTAACTGCCTAATTGCCTGCCTAATTGCCTGCATGCCTAATTACCTGCTAAATAGCCTGCCTAATTAGGAACCTAATTAACTGCCTAATTGTCTGCCTAATTACCTGCATAATTGCCTGCCTAATTGCTTGCCTGACTAATTGCCTGCCTAATTAACTGCCCAATTGCCACCTAATTAACTGCCTAATTGCCTGCCTGATTGCCTACTTAATTGCCTGCCTAATTAACTGCCTAATTGCCTGCCTAATTACCTGCCAAATTGCCTGCTTGCCTAATGAATTGCTTAATTGCCTGCCTAATTGCCTGCCTGACTAATTACCTGCTAAATAGCCTGCCTAATTAGGGGCCAAATTAACTGCCTAATTGCCTGCCTAATTGCCTGACTGCCTAATTACCTGCTTAATAGCCTGCCTAATTAGGGGCCTAATTAACTGCCTAATTGCCTGCCTAATTACCTGCATAATTGCCTGCCTAATTATCTGCCTAATTAAATGCCTAATTGCCTGCCTAATTGGCTGTCTTATTGCCTGCCTATTTGCCTGCCTTATTGCCTGCTTAATTAACTGCCTAATTGCCTGCCTAATTGCCTGCTTATTAGCTGCATAATTGCTTGCTTTACTAACTGCCTTATTGCCTGCCTTATTGCCTGCCTAATCATCTGCCTAATGGCCTGCCTAATCAACTGAATAATTGCCTGCCTCATTGCCTGCCTAATTAACTGCCTAATTGGCTGCCTTATTGCCTACCTAATTGTCTGCTCACTATTTGCCTGCCTAATTGCCTCCTTAATTGCCAGCCTAATTGCCTCCTTAATTGCCTGCCTAATTGCCTGCCTAATTAACTGCCTTACTGCCTGCCTAATTGCCTGCCAGCCTAATTTCCTGCCTGCCTAATTTCTTGCCTATTTTAGTGCCTTATTGCCTGCCGAATTTACTGCCTAATTGCCTGCCTAATTGCCTGCCTAATTGCCTGCCTAATATACTGCCTAATTAACTGCCTAATAAACTGTCTAATTGCCTGCCTAATTTCCTGCCTAATTAACTGCCTAATTTCCTGCATTATTGCCTGCCTAGTTGCTTGCCTAATCAACTACCTTATTGCCTGTCTAATTGCCTGCTCTATTGACTGCCTAATTAACTGCCTAATTGCCACCTAATTAACTGCCTAATTAACTGTCTAATTGCCTGCCTAATTAACTGCCTAATTTCCTGCCTAATTAACTGCCTAATTTCCTGCCTTATTGCCTGCCTAATTGCCTGCCTAATTAATTGTCTAATTGCCAGCCTAATTAACTGCCTTATTTCCTGCCTTATTGCCTGCCTATTTAACTGCCTAATTAACTGCCTAATTGCCTGCCTAATTGCCTGCCTAATTGCCTGCCTAATTAACTGCTTATTTGCCTGCTTAATTGCCTGCCTAATTGACTGCCTAATTGTCTGCCTAATTGCTTACCTAATTAACTACCTAATTGCGTGCAAAATTAACTGCCAAATTTCCAGCCTTATTGCCTGCCTAATTGCCTGCCTAATTAATTGTCTAATTGCCAGCCTAATTAACTGCCTTATTTCCTGCCTTATTGCCTGCCTATTTGCCTGCCTAATTTCCTGCCTAATTGCCTGCCTAATTAACTGCCTAATTGCCTGCCCATTTAACTGCCTAATTATCTGCCTAATTGCTTGCCTAATTGCCTGTCCATTTACCTGCCTAATTGCCTGCCTAATTGCCTGCCTAATTAACCGGCTAATTGCCTGCCTAATCAACTGCCTAATTTCCTGCCTAATTGCCTGCCTAATTAACTTCCTAATTTCCTGCCTAATTAACTGCCTAATTAACTGCCTAATTGCCTGCCTAATTAACTGCCTAATTATCTGCTTAATTGCTTGCCTAATTGCCTGTCCATTTACCTGCCTAATTGCCTGCCTAATTGCCTGCCTAATTAACCGGCTAATTGCCTGACTAATCAACTGCCTAATTTCCTGCCTAATTGCTTCCCTAATTACTGCCTAATCGCCTGCTTAATTAACTGCCTAATTGCTTGCCTAATTGCCTGCCTTATTAACTGCCTAATTTCCTGCCTTATTGCCTGCCTAATTAACTGCTTAATTGCTTGCCTAATTGCCTGCTTAATTAACTGCCTATTTGCCTGCCTAGTTGCCTGCATAATTGCTTGCCTAATTAACTGCCTTATTGCCTGCCTAATTGCCTGCTCTATTGCCTGCCAAATTAACTGCCTAACTGCCTGCCTAATTAGCTGCCTAATTAAGTGCCTAATTGCCTGCCTTATTAACTGCCTAATTTCCTGCCTTATTGCCTGCCTAATAAACTGCCTAATTGCCTGCCTAATTAACTGCCTAATTGCCTGCTTAATTAACTGCTATTTGCCTGCCTAATTAACTGCCTATTTGCCTGCCTTATAACTGCCTAATTGCCTGCCAAATTGCCTGCCTAATTGCCTGCCTAATTGCCTGCCTTTTTGCCTGCCTGCCTGCCTAAATGCCTGCTTAATTGCCTTCCTAATTGCCTGCCTTATTAACTGCATAATTGCCTGCTTAATTAACTGCCTTATTACCTGCTTAATTGCCTGCCTATTTGCCTGCATAATTGCCTGCATAATTGCCTGCCTAATTACCTGCTTAATTGCCTGCCTAATCAACTTCCTGATTGACTGCCTAATTGCTTGTCTAATTGTCTGCCTAATTACCTGCCAAATCGCCTGCCTAACTAATAAACTGTTTAATTGCATTCCTAATTGCCTGCGCGCCTAATATCTTCCCTAATTAACTGCCTAATATCCTGCCTAATTGCCTGCCTAATTAACTGCCTATTATTCTGCCTAATAAACTGCCTAATTGCCTGCCAAATTGCCTGCCTAATTGCATGCCAGCCTAAATGCCTGCTAATTGCCTTCCTAATTGCCTGCCATATAAAATGCTTAATTGCCTGCATAATTAACTGCCTAATTGCCTGCCTTATTCCCTGCTTAATTGCCTGCCTAATTAACTGCTTATTGCCTGCCTTATTAACTGCCTAATTGCCAGCCTCATTGCCTGCCTAATTGCCTGCCTAATTAACTGCCTTATTGCCTGCCTAATTGCCTGCCTAATTGTCTGCCTTACAAATATCCTGCCTAATTGCCAGCCTAATTTCCTTCCTAATTATCTGCCTAATTAAATGCCTAATTGCCTGCCTAATTGGCTGTCTTATTGCCTGCTTATTTGCCTGCCTTATTGCCTGCTTAATTAACTGCCTAATTGCCTGTCTAATTAACTGCCTAATTAACTGCCTTACTGCCTGCCTAATTGCCTGCCAGCCTAATTTCCTGCCTGCCTAATTTCCTGCCTATTTTATTGCCTTATTGCCTGCCGAATTTACTGCCTAATTGCCTGACTAATTGCCTGCCTAATTTCCTGCCTATTTAACTGCCTAATTAACTGCCTAATAAACTGTCTATTTGCCTGCCTAATTACTGCCTAATTAACTGCCTAATTTCATGCCTTTTTGCCTGACTAATTGCCTGCCTAAATAATTGTCTAATTGCCAGCCTAATTAACTGTCTAATTTCCTGCATAATTAACTGCCTAATTTCCTGCCTTATTGCCTGCCTATTCGCCTGCCTAATTAACTGCCTAATTGCCTGCCTAATTGCCTGCCTAATTGCCTGCCTAATTAACTGCCTAATTGCCTGCCTAATTCTCTGCCTTACTGCCTGCCTAATTGCCTGCCTGCCTAAATGCCTGAATATTTGCCTGCCTAATTTCCTGCTCAATTGCCTGCCTAATTACTTGCCTAATTGCCTGCCTAATTAACTGCCTAATTACCTGCCTACTTGCCTGCCTAATTAACTGCCTAATTGCCTGCCTAATTAACTGCCTAAATGCCTGCCTAAAAGCCTGCCTAATTGCTTGCTTAATTAACTACCTAATTGCGTGCATAATTACCTGCCTACTTGCCTGCCTAATTAACTGCGTAATTGCCTGCCCAATTAACTGCCTAATTGCCTGCCTAAATGCCTGCCTAATTACCTGCCAAATTGCCTGCTTGCCTAATTTACTGCTTAATTGCCTGCACTAATTGCCTGCCTGCCAAATTACCTGCTTAATAGCATGCCTAATTACCTGCTTAATAGCCTGCCTAATTAGGGGCCTTATTAACTGCCTAATTGCCTGCCTAATTGCCTGCCTAATTGCCTGCCTTATTAACTGCCTAACTGCCTGCCTAATTAGCTGCCTAATTAAGTGCCTAATTGCCTGCCTTATTAATGGCCTATTTGCCTGCCTTATAACTGCCTAATTGCCTGCCAAATTGCCTGCCTAATTGCCTGCCTAATTGCCTGCCTTTTTGCCTGCCTGCCTGCCTAAATGCCTGCTTAATTGCCTTCCTAATTGCCTGCCTTATTAACTGCATAATTGCCTGCTTAATTAACTGCCTTATTACCTGCTTAATTGCCTGCCTATTTGCCTGCATAATTGCCTGCATAATTGCCTGCCTAATTACCTGCTTAATTGCCTGCCTAATCAACTTCCTGATTGACTGCCTAATTGCTTGTCTAATTGTCTGCCTAATTACCTGCCAAATCGCCTGCCTAACTAATAAACTGTTTAATTGCATTCCTAATTGCCTGCGCGCCTAATATCTTCCCTAATTAACTGCCTAATATCCTGCCTAATTGCCTGCCTAATTAACTGCCTATTATTCTGCCTAATAAACTGCCTAATTGCCTGCCAAATTGCCTACCTAATTGCATGCCAGCCTAAATGCCTGCTAATTGCCTTCCTAATTGCCTGCCATATAAAATGCTTAATTGCCTGCATAATTAACTGCCTAATTGCCTGCCTTATTCCCTGCTTAATTGCCTGCCTAATTAACTGCTTATTGCCTGCCTTATTAACTGCCTAATTGCCAGCCTCATTGCCTGCCTAATTGCCTGCCTAATTAACTGCCTTATTGCCTGCCTAATTGCCTGCCTAATTGTCTGCCTTACAAATATCCTGCCTAATTGCCAGCCTAATTTCCTTCCTAATTATCTGCCTAATTAAATGCCTAATTGCCTGCCTAATTGGCTGTCTTATTGCCTGCTTATTTGCCTGCCTTATTGCCTGCTTAATTAACTGCCTAATTGCCTGTCTAATTAACTGCCTAATTAACTGCCTTACTGCCTGCCTAATTGCCTGCCAGCCTAATTTCCTGCCTGCCTAATTTCCTGCCTATTTTATTGCCTTATTGCCTGCCGAATTTACTGCCTAATTGCCTGACTAATTGCCTGCCTAATTTCCTGCCTATTTAACTGCCTAATTAACTGCCTAATAAACTGTCTATTTGCCTGCCTAATTACTGCCTAATTAACTGCCTAATTTCATGCCTTTTTGCCTGACTAATTGCCTGCCTAAATAATTGTCTAATTGCCAGCCTAATTAACTGTCTAATTTCCTGCATAATTAACTGCCTAATTTCCTGCCTTATTGCCTGCCTATTCGCCTGCCTAATTAACTGCCTAATTGCCTGCCTAATTGCCTGCCTAATTGCCTGCCTAATTAACTGCCTAATTGCCTGCCTAATTCTCTGCCTTACTGCCTGCCTAATTGCCTGCCTGCCTAAATGCCTGAATATTTGCCTGCCTAATTTCCTGCTCAATTGCCTGCCTAATTACTTGCCTAATTGCCTGCCTAATTAACTGCCTAATTACCTGCCTACTTGCCTGCCTAATTAACTGCCTAATTGCCTGCCTAATTAACTGCCTAAATGCCTGCCTAAAAGCCTGCCTAATTGCTTGCTTAATTAACTACCTAATTGCGTGCATAATTACCTGCCTACTTGCCTGCCTAATTAACTGCGTAATTGCCTGCCCAATTAACTGCCTAATTGCCTGCCTAAATGCCTGCCTAATTACCTGCCAAATTGCCTGCTTGCCTAATTTACTGCTTAATTGCCTGCACTAATTGCCTGCCTGCCAAATTACCTGCTTAATAGCATGCCTAATTACCTGCTTAATAGCCTGCCTAATTAGGGGCCTTATTAACTGCCTAATTGCCTGCCTAATTGCCTGCCTAATTAACTGGCTAATTGCCTGCCTAATCAACTGCCTAATTTCCTGCCTAATTGCCTGCCTAATTAACTGCCTAATTGCCTGCCTAATTGCCTGCATAATTCTTTGCCTAATTAATTGCCTTATTGCCTGCTCTATTGCCTGCCTAATTAACTGCCTAACTGCCTGCCTAATTACTGCCTAATTAAGTGCCTTATTGCCTGCCTAATTAAATGCCTAATATCCTGCCTAATTACCTGCATAATTAACTGCCTAATTAACTGCCTAATTGCCTGCCTATTTGACTGCCTAATAAACTGCCTAATTGACTGCCAAATTATCTGCCTAATTGACTGCCTTATTGCCTGCCTAATTGCTTAACTAATTGTCTGCCTAATTACCTACCAAATTGCCTGCCTACCTAATAAACTGCTTAATTGCATTCCTAATTGCCTGCCTGCCTAATTGCTTCCCTAATTAACTGCCTAATTGCCTGCATAATTAACTGCCTAATTGCTTGCCTAATTGCCTGCCTTATTAACTGTCTAATTAAGTGCCTAATTGCCTGCCTTATTAACTGCTAAATTTCCTGCCTTATTGCCTGCCTAATTGCCTGCCTAATTAACTGCTTAATTGCTTGACTAATTAACTGCCTAATTGCCTGCTTAATTAACTGCCTATTTGCCTGCCTAATTGCCTGCATAATTGCTTGCCTAATTAACTGCCTTATTGCCTGCCTAATTGCCTGCTCTATTGCCTGCCTAATTAACTGCCTAACTGTTTGCCTAATTAACTGCCTAATTAAGTGCCTAATTGCCTGCCTTATTAATGGCCTAATTTCCTGCCTTATTGCCTGCCTAATTAACTGCCTAATTGCCTGCCTAATTAACTGCCTAATTGCCTGCTTTATTAACTGCCTAATTGCCTGCCTAATGGCCTGCCTAATTATCTGCCTATTTGCCTGCCTAATAAACTGCCTAATTGCCTGCCAAATTGCCTGCCTAATTGCCTGCCTTATTGCCTGCCTTATTGCCTGCCTGCTTAAATGCCTGCTTAATTGCCTTCCTAATTGCCTGTCTTATTAACTGCCTAATTGTCTGCTTAATTGACTGCCTAATTACCTGCTTAATTGCCTGCCTATTTGCCTGCATAATTGCCTGCTTAATTACCTGCTTAATTGCCTGCCTAATTAACTGCCTGATTGACTGTCTAATTGCTTGTCTAATTGCCTACCTAATTACCTGCCAAATTGCCTGCCTACCAAATAAACTGTTTAATTGCATTCCTAATTGCCTGCGCGCCTAATATATTCCCTAATTAACTGCCTATTATTCTGCCTAATAAACTGCCTAATTGCCTGCCAAATTGTCTGCCTTATTGCATGCCAGCCTAAATGCCTGCTTAATTGCCTTCCTAATTGCCTGCCATATTAACTGCCTAATTGCCCGCATAATTGCCTGCCTAAATGCCTGCATAATTGCCTGCCTATTTGCCAGTTTAATTGCCTGCCTAATTAACTGCCTAACTGCCTGCCTAATTGCCTGCCTAAGTAACTTCCTGCCTAATTGCTTGCCTAATTAACTGCCTAATTGCCTGCTTAATTGCCTGCCAAATTGCCTGCCTAATTAATTGCGTAATTGCTTGCTAATTAACTGCCTTATTGCCTGCCTAATTGCCTGCCCAATTGCCTGCCTAATTGTCTGCCTGACAAATATCCTGCCTAATTGCCAGCCTAATTACTTGCCTAATTATCTGCCTAATTAAATGCCTAATTGCCTGCCTAATTGGCTGTCTTATTGCCTGCCTATTTGCCTGCCTTATTGCCTGCTTAATTAACTGCCTAATTGCCTGACCTATTGCCTGCCTAATTAGCTGCATTATTGCTTGCCTTACTAACTGCCTTATTGCCTGCCTTATTGCCTGCCTAATCATCTGTCTTATTGCCTGCCTAATTAACTGCTTAATTCCCTGCTTAATTGCCTGCCTATTTAACTGCCTATTTGCCTGCCTAATCAACTGACTAATTGCCTGCCTCATTGCCTGCCTAATTAACTGCCTAATTTCGTGCCTTATTGCCTGCCTAATCGTCTGCTCACTATTTGCCTGCCTAATTGCCTCCTTAATTGCCTGCCTAATTGCCTGCCTAATTAACTGCCTAATTAACTGCCTTACTGCCTGCCTAATTGCCTGCCAGCCTAATTGCCTGCCTGCCTAATTTCCTGCCTATTTTAGTGCCTTATTGCCTGCCGAATTTACTGCCTAATTGCCTGCCTAATTGCCTGCCTAATTGCCTGCCTATTTAAATGGCTAATAACTGCCTTATAAACTGTCTAATTGCCTGCCTAATTAACTGCCTAATTTCCTGCCTAATTGCCTGCTCTATTGCCTGCCTAATTAACTGCCTAATTGCCACCTAATTAACTGCCTAATTAACTGTCTAATTGCCTGCCTAATTAACTGCCTAATTTCCTGCCTAATTAACTGCATAATTTCCTGCCTTATTGCCTGCCTAATTGCCTGCCTAATTAATTGTCTAATTGCCAGCCTAATTAAATGCCTAATTTCCTGCCTAATTAACTGCCTAATTTCCTGCCTTATTGCCTGCCTATGTGCCTGCCTATTTAACTGCCTAATTGCCTGCCTAATTGCCTGCCTAATTGCCTGCCTAATTAACTGCCTAATTGCCTGCCTAATTCTCTGCCTTACTGCCTGCCTAATTGCCTGCCTGCCTAAATGCCCGTATATTTGCCTGCCTAATTTCCTGCTGAATATCCTGCCTAATTACTTGCCTAATTGTTTGCCTAATTAACTGCCTAATTACCTGCCTACTTGCCTGCCTAATTAACTGCCTAATTGCCTGCTTGCCTAATTTACTGCTTAATTGCCTGCACTAATTGCCTGCCTGCCAAATTACCTGTTTAATAGCATGCCTAATTACCTGCTTAATAGCCTGCTTATTAGGGGCCTTATTAACTGCCTAATTGCCTGCCTAATTAACTGCCTAATTGCCTGCCTAATTGGCTGCCTAATTAACTGGCTAATTGCCTGCCTAATCAACTGCCTAATTTCCTGCTTAATTGCCTGCCTAATTAACTGCCTGATTGATTGTCTAATTGCCTGTCCATTTACCTGCCTAATTATCTCCCTAATTGCCTGCCTAATTAACTACCTAATTGCCTGCCTAATTGCCTGCATAATTCTTTGCCTAATTAACTGCTTTATTGCCTGCCCAATTGCCTGCTCCATTGCCTGCGTAATTAACTGCCTAACTGCCTGCCTAATTAACTGCCTAATTTTGTGCCTAATTGCCTGCCTAATTAAATGCCTAATATCCTGCCTGATTGCCTTACTAATTGCCTGCCTAATTAACTGCCTAATTAACTGCCTAATTGCCTGCCTATTTGACTGCCTAATTAACTGCCAATTTGACTGCCAAATTATCTGCCTAATTGACTGCCTTATTGCCTGCCTAATTGCTTGCCTAATTGTCTGCCTAATTACCTGCCAAATTGCCTGCCTACCTAATAAACTGCTTAATTGCATTCCTAATTGCCTGCCTGCCTAATTGCTTCCCTAATTAACTGCCTAATTGCCTGCTTAATTAACTGCCTAATTGCTTGCCTAATTGCCTGCCTAATTAACTGCCTAATTAAGTGCCTAATTGCCTGCCTTATTAACTGCTAAATTTCATGCCTAATTGCCTGCCTAATTGCCTGCCTAATTAACTGCTTGATTGCTTGGCTAATTAACTGCCTAATTGCCTGCTTAATTAACTGCCTATTTGCCTGCCTAGTTGCCTGCATAATTGCTTGCCTAATTAACTGCCTTATTGCCTGCCTAATTGCCTGCTCCATGCCTGCCTAATTAACTGCCTAACTGCCTGCCTAATTAACTGCCTAATTAAGTGCCTAATTGCCTGCCTTATTAACTGCCTAATTTCCTGCCTTTTTGCCTGCCTAATTAACTGCCTAACTGCCTGCCTAATTAACTGCCTAATTGCCTGCTTAATTAACTGCCTAATTGCCTGCCTAATTGCCTGCCTAATTAACTGCCTATTTGCCTGCCTAATAAACTGCCTGATTGACTGCCTAATTGCTTGACTAATTGCCTGCTCCATTGCCTGCCTAATTAACTGCCTAACTGCCTGCCTAATTAACTTCCTAATTTTGTGCTTAATTGCCTGCCTAATTAAATGCCTAATATCCTGCCTGATTGCCTGCCTAATTGCCTGCCTAATTGCCTGCCTAATTGCCTGCCTTATTGCCTGCCTGCCTGCCTAAATGCCGTCTTAATTGCCTTCCTAATTGCCTGCCTTATTAACTGCCTAATTGCCTGCCCAATTAACTGCCTAATTACCTGCTAAATTGCCTGCCTATTTGCCTGCATAATTGCCTGCATAATTGCCTGCCTAATTACCTGCTTAATTGCCTGCCTAATTAACTGCCTGATTGACTGCCTAATTGTTTGTCTTTTTTTCTGCCAAATTACCTGCCAAATTGCCTGCCTAACTAATAAACTGTTTAATTGCATTCCTAATATCCTGCGCGCCTAATATCTTCCCTAATTAACTGCCTAATTGCCTGCCTAATTGCCTGCCTAATTGTCTGCTCACTATTTGCCTGCCTAATTGCCTGCCTAATTGCCTGCCTAATTACCTGCCTAATTGCCTGCCTAATTGTCTGCCTAATTGTCTGCCTGAAAAATATCCTGCCTAATTGCCAGCCTAATTGGCTGTCTTATTGCCTGCCTATTTGCCTGCCTTATTGCCTGCTTAATTAACTGCCTAATTGCCTGCCTAATTGCCTGCCTAATTAGCTGCATAATTGCTTGCCTTACTAACTGCCTTATTGCCTGCCTTATTGCCTGCCTAATCATCTGTCTTATTGCCTGCCTAATTCCCTGCTTAATTGCCTGCCTAATTAACTGCTTTTTGCCTGCCTTATTAACTGCCTAATTGCCAGCCTCATTGCCTGCCTAATTGCCTGCCTAATTAACTGCCTAATTGCCTGCCTAATTGTCTGCTCACTATTTGCCTGCCTAATTGCCTGCCTAATTGCCTGCCTATTTAACTGCCTAATTGCCTGCCTAATCAACTGATTAATTGCCTGCCTCATTGCCTGCCTAATTAACTGCCTAATTGCCTGCCTTATTGCCTGTCTAATTGTCTGCTCACTATTTGCCTGCCTAATTGCCTCCTTAATTGCCTGCCTAATTGCCTGTCTAATTAACTGCCTAATTAACTGCCTTACTGCCTGCCTAATTGCCTGCCAGCCTAATTGCCTGCCTGCCTAATTTCCTGCCTATTTTAGTGCCTTATTGCCTGCCGAATTTACTGCCTAATTGCCTGCCTAATTGCCTGCCTAATTTCCTGCCTATTTAACTGCCTAATTAACTGCCTAATAAACTGTATATTTGCCTGCCTAATTACTGCCTAATTAACTGCCTAATTTCATGCCTTTTTGCCTGCCTAATTGCCTGCCTAATTAATTGTCTAATTGCCAGCATAATTAACTGTCTAATTTCCTGCCTAATTAACTGCCTAATTTCCTGCCTTATTGCCTGCCTATTTGCCTGCCTAATTAACTACCTAATTGCCTGCCTAATTGCCTGCCTAATTGCATGCCTAATTAACTGCCTAATTGCCTGCCTAATTCTCTGCCTTACTGCCTGCCTAATTTCCTGCCTGCCTAAATGCCTGAATATTTGCCTGCCTAATTTCCTGCCCAATTGCCTGCCTAATTACTTGCCTAATTGTCTGCCTAATTAACTGCCTAATTACCTGCTTACTTGCCTGCCTAATTAACTGCCTAATTGCCTGCCTAATTAAAAGCCTTAATGCCTGCCTAAAAGCCTGCCTAATTGCTTGCTTAATTAACTACCTAATTGCGTGCATAATTACCTGCCTAATTGCCTGCCTAATTAACTGCCTAATTGCCTGCTCAATTAACTGCCTAATTGTCTGCCTAATTGCCTGCCTAATTACCTGCCAAATTGCCTGCTTGCCTAATATACTGCTTAATTGCCTGCACTAATTGCCTGCCTGCCAAATTACCTGCTTAATAGCATGCCTAATTACCTGCTTAATAGCCTGCCTAATTAGGGGCCTTATTAACTGCCTAATTGCCTGCCTAATTAACTGCCTAATTGCCTGCCTAATTAACTGGCTAATTGCCTGCCTAATCAACTGCCTAATTTCCTGCCTAATTGCCTGCCTAATTAACTGCCTAATTGCCTGCCTAATTAACTGCCTAATTATCTGCCTAATTGCTTGCCTAATTGCCTGTCCATTTACCTGCCTAATTATCTCCCTAATTGCCTGCCTAATTAACTACCTAATTGCCTGCTTAATTGCCTGCATAATTCTTTGCCTAATTAATTGCCTGCTTAATTGCCTGCTCTATTGCCTGCCTAATTAACTGCCTAACTGCCTGCCTAATTACTGCCTAATTGCCTGCCTAATTAAATGCCTAATATCCTGCCTGATTGCCTGCCTGATTGCCTGCCTAATTAACTGCCTAATTAACTGCCTAATTGCCTGCCTATTTGACTGCCTAATTAACTGCCTAATTGACTGCCTAATTATCTGCCTAATTGACTGCCTTATTGCCTGCCTAATTGCTTGCCTAATTGTCTGCCTAATTACCTGCCAAATTGCCTGCCTACCTAATAAACTGCTTAATTGCATTCCTAATTGCCTGCCTGCCTAATTGCTTCCCTAATTAACTGCCTAATTGCCTGCTTAATTAACTGCCTAATTGCTTGCCTAATTGCCTGCCTTATTAACTGCCTAATTAAGTGCCTAATTGCCTGCCTTATTAACTGCTAAATTTCCTGCCTTATTGCCTGCCTAATTGCCTGCCTAATTAACTGCTTAATTGCTTGACTAATTAACTGCCTAATTGCCTGCTTAATTAACTGCCTATTTGCCTGCCTAATTGCCTGCATAATTGCTTGCCTAATTAACTGCCTTATTGCCTGCCTAATTAACTGCCTAACTGTTTGCCTAATTAACTGCCTAATTAAGTGCCTAATTGCCTGCCTTATTAACTGCCTAATTTCCTGCCTTATTGCCTGCCTAATTAACTGCATAATTGCCTGCCTAATTAACTGCCTAATTGCCTGCTTTATTAACTGCCTAATTGCCTGCCTAATTAACTGCCTATTTGCCTGCCTTATTGCCTGCCTAATTAACTGCATAATTGCCTGCCTAATTAACTGCCTAATTGCCTGCTTTATTAACTGCCTAATTAACTGCCTAACTGCCTGCCTAATTAACTGCCTAATTTTGTGCCTAATTGCCTGCCTAATTAAATGCCTAATATCCTGCCTGATTGCCTTACTAATTGCCTGCCTAATTGCCTGCCTATTAACTGCCTATTATTCTGCCTAATAAACTGCCTAATTGCCTGCCAAATTGCCTTCCTAATTGCATGCCAGCCTAAATGCCTGCTTAATTGCCTTCCTAATTGCCTGCCATATTAACTGCCTAATTGCCTGCATAATTAACTGCCTAATTGCATGCCTAATTGCCTGCTTAATTGCCTGCCTATTTGCCAGTTTAATTGCCTGCCTAATTAACTGCCTAACTGCCTGCCTAATTGCCTGCCTAAGTAACTTCCCTCCTAATTGCCTGCCTAATTAACTGCCAAATTGCCTGCTTTACTAACTTACTGCTTAATTGCCTGCACTAATTGCCTGCCTGCCAAATTACCTGCTTAATAGCATGCCTAATTACCTGCTTAATAGCCTGCCTAATTAGGGGCCCTATTAACTGCCTAACTAACTGCCTAATTGCCTGCCTAATTGCCTGCCTAATTAACTGGCTAATTGCCTGCCTAATCAACTGCCTAATTTCCTGCCTAATTGCCTGCCTAATTAACTGCCTAATTGCCTGCCTAATTAACTGCCTAATTATCTGCCTAATTGCTTGCCCAATTGCCTGCTCCATTGCCTGCCTAATTAACTGCCTAACTGCCTGCCTAATTAACTGCCTAATTAAGTGCCTAATTGCCTGCCTAATTAAATGCCTAATATCCTGCCTGATTGCCTGCATAATTAACTGCCTAATTAACTGCCAAATGCCTGCCTAATTAACTACCTAATTGCGTGCATAATTACCTGCCTAATTGCCTGCCTAATTAACTGCCTAATTGCCTGCCCAATTAACTGCCTAATTGCCTGCCTAATTACCTGCAAAAATTGCCTGCTTGCCTAATTTACTGCTTAATTGCCTGCACTAATTGCCTGCCTGCCAAATTACCTGCAAATAGCATGCCTAATTACCTGCTTAATAGCCTGCCTAATAAGGGGCTTTTTTAACTGCCTAATTGCCTGCCTAATTAACTGCCTAATTGCCTGCCTAATTGCCTGCATAATTCTTTGCCTAATTAACTGCCTAATTGCCTGCCTAATTGCCTGCCTAATTAACTGGCTAAATGCCTGCCTAATCAACTGCCTAATTTCCTGCCTAATTATCTGCCTAATTGCTTGCCTAAATGCCTGTCCATTTACCTGCCTAATTATCTCCCTAATTGCCTGCCTAATAAACTACCTAATTGCCTGCCTAATTGCCTGCATAATTCTTTGCCTAATTAACTGCCTTATTGCCTGCCTAATTGCCTGCTCTATTGCCTGCCTAATTAACTGCCTAACTGTTTGCCTAATTAAATGCCTAATTAGGTGCCTAATTAAGTGCCTAATTGCCTGCCTAATTAAATGCCTAATATCCTGCCTGATTGCCTGCCTAATTGCCTGCCTAATTAACTGCCTAATTAACTGCCTAATTAACTGGCTAATTGCCTGCCTATTTGACTTCCTAATTAACTGCCTAATTGACTGCCAAATTATCTGCCTAATTGACTGCCTTATTGCCTGCCTAATTACTTGCCTAATTGTCTTCCTAATTACCTGCCAAATTGCCTGCCTACCTAATAAACTGCTTAATTGCATTCCTAATTGCCTGCCTGCCTAATTGCTTCCCTAATTAACTGCATAATTGCCTGCTTAATTAACTGCCTAATTGCTTGCCTAATTGCCTGCCTAATTAACTGCCTAATTAAGTGCCTAATTGCCTGCCTTATTAACTGCCTAATTTCCTGCCTTATTGCCTGCCTAATTGCCTGCTTAATTAACTGCTTAATTTCTTGCCTAATTAACTGCCTAATTGCCTGCTTAATTAATTGCCTATTTGCCTGCCTAATTGCCTGCATAATTATTGCCTAATTAACTGCCTTATTGCCTGCCTAATTGCCTGCTCTATTGCCTGCCTAATTAACTGCCTAACTGTTTGCCTAATTAACTGCCTAATTAGGTGCCTAATTGCCTGCCTTATTAACTGCCTAATTTCCTGCCTTATTGCCTGCCTAATTAACTGCCTAATAGCCTGCCTAATTGCCTACTTAATTAAATGCCTAATTGCCTGCCTAATTGCCTGCCTAATTAACTGCCTATTTGCCTGCCTAATAAACTGCCTAATTGCCTGCCAAATTGCCTGCATAATTGCCTGCCTTATTGCCTGCCTGCCTGCCTAAATGCCTGCATAATTGCCTTTCTAATTGCCTGCCTTATTAACTGCCTAATTGCCTGCTTAATTAACTGCCTAATTACCTGCTTAATTGCCTGCTTATTTGCCTGCATAATTGCCTGCATAATTGCCTGCTTAATTACCTGCTTATTTGCCTGCCTAATTAACTGCCTGATTGACTGCCTAATTGCTTGTCTAATTGTCTGCCTAATTACCTGCCAAATTGCCTGCCTACCTAATAAACTGTTAAATTGCATTCCTAATTGCCTGCGCGCCTAATATCTTCCCTAATTAACTGCCTAATTGCCTGCCTAATTGCCTGCCTAATTAACTGCCTATTATTCTGTCTAATAAACTGCCTAATTGCCTGCCTAATTGCATGCCAGCCTAAATGCCTGCTTAATGGCTTTCCTAATTGCCTGCCATATTAACTGCCTAATTGCCTGCATAATAAACTGCCTAATTGCCTGTCTAATTGCCTGCTTAATTGCCTGCCTTTTTCCTGTTTAATTGCCTGCCTAATTAACTGCCTAACTGCCTGCCTAATTGCCTACCTAAGTAACTTCCTGCCTAATTGCTTGCCTAATTAACTGCCTAATTGCCTGCTTAATTGCCTGCCCAATTGCCTGCCTAATAAATTGCGTAATTGCTTGCTAATTAACTGCCTTATTGCCTGCCTAATTGCCTGCCTAATCATCTGTCTTATTGCTTGCATAATTAACTGCTTATTTCCCTGCTTAATTGCCTGCCTAATTAACTGCTTATTGCCTGCCTTATTAACTGCCTAATTGCCTGCCTCATTGCCTGCCTAATTGCCTGCCTAATTAACTGCCTAATTGCCTGCCTAATTGCCTGCCTAATTGTCTGCTCACTATTTGCCTGCCTAATTGCCTGCCTAATTGCCTGCCTAATTACCTGCCTAATTGCCCGCTTAATTGCCTGCCTAATTGTCTGCCTGACAAATATCCTGCTTAATTGCCAGCCTAATTTCCTGCCTAATTATCTGCCTAATTAAATGCCTAATTGCCTGCCTAATTGGCTGTCTTATTGCCTGCCTATTTGCCTGCCTTATTGCCTGCTTAATTAACTGCCTAATTGCCTGCCTAATTGCCTGCTTATTAGCTGCATAATTGCTTGCCTTACTAACTGCCTTATTGCCTGCCTTATTGCCTGCCTAATCATCTGTCTTATTGCCTGCCTAATTAACTGCTTAATTCCCTGCTTAATTGCCTGCCTATTTAACTGCCTAATTGCCTGCCTAATCAACTGACCTATTGCCTGCCCCATTGCCTGCCTAATTAACTGCCTAATTGCCTGCCTTATTGCGTGCCTAATTGTCTGCTCACTATTTGCCTGCCTAATTGCCTCCTTAATTGCCTGCCTAATTGCCTGCCTAATTAACTGTCTAATATAACTGCCTTACTGCCTGCCTAATTGCCTGCCAGCCTAATTATCTGCCTGCCTAATTTCCTGCCTATTTTAGTGCCTTATTGCCTGCCAAATTTACTGCCTAATTGCCTGCCTAATTGCCTGCCTAATTGCCTGCCTAATTAACTGCCTAATTAATTGCCTAATAAACTGTCTAATTGCCTGCCTAATTTCCTGCCTAATTAACTGCCTAATTTCCTGCCTTATTGCCTGCCTAATTGCCTGCCTAATTAATTGTCTAATTGCCAGCCTAATTAACTGCCTAATTTCCTGCCTAATTAACTGCCTAATTTCCTGCCTTATTGCCTGCCTATTTGCCTGCTTAATTTACTGCCTAATTGCCTGCCTAATTTCCTGCTCAATTGCCTGCCTTATTACTTGCCTAATTGCCTGCCTAATTAACTGCCTAATTACCTGCCTACTTGCCTGCCTAATTAACTGCCTAATTGCCTGCCTAATTAACTGCCTAAATGCCTGCCTAAAAGCCTGCCTAATTGCCTGCCTAATTAACTGCCTAATTGCCTGCCTAATTGCTGCCTAATTGCTTGCCTAATTGCCTGCCTAATCAACTGCATAATTGCCTGCCTAATTGCCTGCTTAATTGCTTGCCTAATTGCCTGCCTAATTACCTGCCAAATTGCTTGCCTGCCTAATTAACTGCTTAATTGCCTGCCTTATTACCTGCCTGCCTAATTGCCTGCCTGCTTAATGGCCTGCCAGCCTAATTGCCTGCCTGCCTAATTTCCTGCCTAATTTTCTGCCTTATTGCCTGCCTAATTTACTGCCTAATTGCCTGCCTCATTGCCTGCCTAATTGTCTGCCTAATTGCTTGACTAATCACCTACCTAATTGCATGCCTAATTACCTGCCTACTTGCCTGCCTAATTAACTGCCTAACTGCCTGTCTAATTAACTGCCTAATAGCCTTCCTAATTGCCTACCTAATTACCTGCCAAATTGCCTGCTTGCCTAATGAATTGCTTAATAGCCTGCCTAATTGCCTGCCTGCCTAATTATCTGTTTAATTGCCTGCCTAATTAACTACCTAAATACCTGCATTATTGCCTGCCTAGTTGCTTGCCTAATTAACTACCTTATTGCCTGCCTAATTGCCTGCTCTATTGCCTGCCTAATTAACTGCCTAATTGCCACCTAATTAACTGCCTAATTAACTGTCTAATTGCCTGCCTAATTAACTGCCTAATTTCCTGCCTAAATAACTGCCTAATTTCCTGCCTAATTAACTGCCTAATTGCCTGCCTAATTAACAGCCTAATTGCCTGCCTTTTTTACTGCCTAATTAACTGCCTAATTGCCTGCCTAATTATCTGCCTAATTGACTGCCTAATTGCCTGACTAATTAACTGCATAATTAACTGCCTTACTGCCTGCCTAATTGCTTGCCTTCCTAATTGCCTACCTAATTGCCTGCCTTCCTGCCTAATTAACTGCCTAATTGCCTGACTAATTGCTTGCCTAATTGTCTGATGAATTACCTGCCTAATTGCCTGCCTATTTGCCTGCCTAATTAACTGCCTAATTGCCTGCCTAATTGCCTACCTAATTAACGGACTTACTGCCTGCCTTATTAACTGCTTTATTAACTCCCTAATTGCCTGCCTTATAGCCTGACTAATTGCCTGCCGAATTACCTGCCAAATTGCCTGCCTAATTAACTGCTTAATATATTGCCTTATTGCCAGCATAATTGCCTGCTCAATTAACTACCTATTACCAGCCAAATTGCCTGCCTAATTGCCTGACTAATTAACTTCCTTATAGCCTGCTTAATTGCCTGCTTAATTGCCTGCCTAATTGTTTGCCTAAATAATTGCCTAATTGCCTGCCTAATTATCTGCCTAATTGCCTGCCTAATTAACTACCCAAATACCTGCATTTTTGCCTGCCTAGTTGCTTGCCTTATTAACTACATTTATGCCTGCCTAATTGCCTGCTATATTGCCTGCTTAATAAACTGCCTAATTGCCACCTAATTAACTGCCTCATTAACTGCCTAATTACCTGCCTATTTAACTGCCTTATTTCCTGCCTAATTAACTGCCTAATTTCCTGCCTTATTGCCTGCCTAATTGCCTGCCTAATTAACTGCCTAATTGCCTGACAAATTAACTGCCTAATTGCCTGACAAATTAAATGCCTAATTGTCTGCCTAATTAACAGCCTATTTGCCTGCCTATTTAACTGTCTAATTAACTGCCTAATTGCCAGCATAATTATCTGCCTTATTACCTGCCTAATTGCTTGCCTAATTGTCTGCCGAATTACCTGCCTAATTGCCTGCCTAATTGCCTGCCTTATTGCCTGCCTAATTAACTGCCTAATTGCCTGCCTAATTTACTGCCTAATTATCTGCCTAATTGCTTGCCTTATTGCCTGTCCATTTACCTGCCTAATTATCTCCCTAATTGCCTGCCTAATTAACTACCTAATTGCCTGCCTAATTGCCTGCATAATTCTTTGCCTAATTAACTGCCTTATTGCTTGCTTAATTGCCTGCTCTATTGCCTGCCTAATTAACTGCCTAACTGCCTGCCTAATTAACTGCCTAATTAAGTGCCTAATTGCCTACCTAATTAAATGCCTAATATCCTGCCTGATTGCCTGCCTAATTAACTGCCTAATTGCCTGCCTAATTGACTGCCTCATTAACTGCCTAATTGACTGCCTAATTATCTGCCTAATTGACTGCCTTATTGCCTGCCTAATTGCTTGCCTAATTGTTTGTCTAATTACCTGCCAAATTGCCTGCCTACCTAATAAACTGCTTAATTGCATTCCTAAATGCCTGCCTGCCTAATTGATTCCCTAATTAACTGCCTAATTGCCTGCTTAATTAACTGCCTAATTGCTTGCATAATTGCCTGCCTAATTAACTGCCTAATTAAGTGCCTAATTGCCTGCCTTATTAACTGCCTAATTTCCTGCCTTATTGCCTGCCTAATTGCCTGCCTAATTAACGGCCTAATTGCATGCCTAATTAACTGCCTAATTGCCTGCTTAATTAACTGCCTATTTGCCTGCCTAATTGCCTGCATAATTGCTTGCCTAATTAACTGCCTTTTTGCCTGCCTAATTGCCTGCTCTATTGTCTGCCTAATTAACTGCCTAACTGTTTGCCTAATTAACTGCCTAATTAAGTGCCTAATTAACTGCCTAATAGCCTGCCTAATTAGGGGCCTAATTAACTGCCTAATTGCCAGCCTAATTTACTGCCTTACTGCCTGCCTAATTGCTTGCCTGCCTAATTGCCTACCTAATTGCCTGCCTAATTGTCTGCCTAATTACCTGCATAATTGCCTGCCTAATTGCTTGCCTGACTAATTGCCTGCCTAATTAACTGCCCAATTGCCTGCCTAATTAACTGCCTAATTGCCTGCCTGATTGCCTACTTAATTGCCTGCCTAATTAACTGCCTAATTGCCTGCCTAATTACCAGCCAAATTGCCTGCTCGCCTAATGAATTGCTTAATTGCCTGCCTAATTGCCTACCTGCCTAATTACCTGCTTAATAGCCTGCCTAATTAGGGGCCTTATTAACTGCCTAATTGCCTGCCTAATTGCCTGCATGCCTAATTACCTGCTAAATAGCCTGCCTAATTAGAAACCTAATTAACTGCCTAATTGTCTGCCTAATTACCTGCATAATTGCCTGCCTAATTGCTTGCCTGACTAATTGCCTGCCTAATTAACTGCCCAATTGCCTGCCTAATTAACTGCCTAATTGCCTGCCTGATTGCCTACTTAATTGCCTGCCTAATTAACTGCCTAATTGCCTGCCTAATTACCTGCCAAATTGCCTGCTTGCCTAATGAATTTCTTAATTGCCTGCCTAATTGCCTGCCTGACTAATTACCTGCTTAATAGCCTGCCTAATTAGGGGCCTAATTAACTGCCTAATTGCCTGACTGCCTAATTACCTGCTTAATAGCCTGCCTAATTAGGGGCCTAATTAACTGCCTAATTGCCTGCCTAATTACCTGCATAATTGCCTGCCTAATTATCTGCCTAATTAAATGCCTAATTGCCTGCCTAATTGGCTGTCTTATTGCCTGCCTATTTGCCTGCCTTATTGCCTGCTAATTAACTGCCTAATTGCATGCCTAATTGCCTGCTTATTAGCTGCATAATTGCCTTACTTACTAACTGTCTTATTGCCTGCCTTATTGCCTGCCTAATCATCTGTCTTATTGCCTGCCTAATTAACTGCTGCATTCCCTGCTTAATTGCCTGCCTAATGGCCTGCCTAATCAACTGACTAATTGCCTGCCTCATTGCCTGCCTAATTAACTGCCTAATTGGCTGCCTTATTGCCTACCTAATTGTCTGCTCACTATTTGCCTGCCTAATTGCCTCCTTAATTGCCTGCCTAATTGCCTTCTTAATTGCCTGCCTAATTGCCTGCCTGCCTAATTTCTTGCCTATTTTAGTGCCTTATTGCCTGCCGAATTTACTGCCTAATTGCCTGCCTAATTGCCTGCCTAATTGCCTGACTAATATACTGCCTAATTAACTGCCTAATAAACTGTCTAATTGCCTGCCTAATTTCCTGCCTAATTAACTGCCTAATTTCCTGCATTATTGCCTGCCTAGTTGCTTGCCTAATCAACTACCTTATTGCCTGTCTAATTGCCTGCTCTATTGACTGCCTAATTAACTGCCTAATTGCCACCTAATTAACTGCCTAATTAACTGTCTAAATGCCTGCCTAATTAACTGCCTAATTTCCTGCCTAATTAACTGCCTAATTTCCTGCCTTATTGCCTGCCTAATTGCCTGCCTAATTAATTGTCTAATTGCCAGCCTAATTAACTGCCTTATTTCCTGCCTTATTGCCTGCCTATTTAACTGCCTAATTAACTGCCTAATTGCCTGCCTAACTGCCAGCCTAATTGCCTGCCTAATTGCCTGCCTAATTAACTGCCTATTTGCCTGCTTAAATGCCTGCCTAATTGACTGCCTAATTGTCTGCCTAATTGCTTACCTAATTAACTACCTAATTGCGTGCAAAATTAACTGCCTAATTTCCAGCCTTATTGCCTGCCTAATTGCCTGCCTAATTAATTGTCTAATTGCCAGCCTAATTAACTGCCTTATTTCCTGCCTTATTGCCTGCCTATTTGCCTGCCTAATTTCCTGCCTAATTGCCTGCCTAATTAACTGCCTAATTGCCTGCCTAATTAACTGCCTAATTATCTGCCTAATTGCTTGCCTAATTGCCTGTCCATTTACCTGCCTAATTGCCTGCCTAATTGCCTGCCTAATTAACCGGCTAATTGCCTGCCTAATCAACTGCCTAATTTCCTGCCTAATTGCCTGCCTAATTAACTTCCTAATTGCCTGCCTAATTAACTGCCTAATTATCTGCCTAATTGCTTGCCTAATTGCCTGTCCAATTACCTGCCTAATTATCTCCCTAATTGCCTGCCTAATTAACTACCTAATTGCCTGCCTAATTGCCTGCCTAATTAACTGCCTAATTGCCTGCCTATTTGACTGCCTAATTAACTGCCTAATTGACTGCCAAATTATCTGCCTAATTGACTGCCTTATTGCCTGCCTAATTGCTTGCCTTATTGTCTGCCTAATTACCTGCCAAATTGCCTGCCTACCTAATAAACTGCTTAATTGCATTCCTAATTGCCTGCCTTATTGCTTCCCTAATTACTGCCTAATTGCCTGCTTAATTAACTGCCTAATTGCTTGCCTAATTGCCTGCCTTATTAACTGCCTAATTAAGTGCCTAATTGCCTGCCTAATTAAATGCCTAATATCCTGCCTGATTGCCTGCCTAATTAACTGCCTAATTGCCTGCCTAATTGACTGCCTCTTTAACTGCCTAATTGACTGCCTAATTATCTGCCTAATTGACTGCCTTATTGCCTGCCTAATTGCTTGCCTAATTGTCTGCCTAATTACCTGCCAAATTGCCTGCCTACCTAATAAACTGCTTAATTGCATTCCTAAATGCCTGCCTGCCTAATTGCTTCCCTAATTAACTGCCTAATTGCCTGCTTAATTAACTGCCTAATTGCTTGCCTAATTGCCTGCCTAATTAACTGCCTAATTAAGTGCCTAATTGCCTGCCTTATTAACTGCCTAATTTCCTGCCTTATTGCCTGCCTAATTGCCTGCCTAATTAACGGCCTAATTGCATGCCTAATTAACTGCCTAATTGCCTGCTTAATTAACTGCCTATTTGCCTGCCTAATTGCCTGCATAATTGCTTGCCTAATTAACTGCCTTTTTGTCTGCCTAATTGCCTGCTCTATTGCCTGCCTAATTAACTGCCTAACTGCCTGCCTAATTAACTGCCTAATTAAGTGCCTAATTAACTGCCTAATAGCCTGCCTAATTAGGGGCCTTATTAACTGCCTAATTGCCTGCCTAATTGCCTGCATGCCTAATTACCTGCTAAATAGCCTGCCTAATTAGGAACCTAATTAACTGCCTAATTGTCTGCCTAATTACCTGCATAATTGCCTGCCTAATTGCTTGCCTGACTAATTGCCTGCCTAATTAACTGCTTAATTGCCTGCCTAATTAACTGCCTAATTGCCTGCCTGATTGCCTACTTAATTGCCTGCCTAATTAACTGCCTAATTGCCTGCCTAATTACCTGCCAAATTGCCTGCTTGCCTAATGAATTGCTTAATTGCCTGCCTAATTGCCTGCCTGACTAATTACCTGCTAAGTAGCCTGCCTAATTAGGGGCCAAATTAACTGCCTAATTGCCTGCCTAATTGCCTGACTGCCTAATTACCTGCTTAATAGCCTGCCTAATTAGGGGCCTAATTAACTGCCTAATTGCCTGCCTAATTACCTGCATAATTGCCTGCCTAATTATCTGCCTAATTAAATGCCTAATTGGCTGCCTTATTGCCTACCTAATTGTCTGCTCACTATTTGCCTGCCTAATTGCCTCCTTAATTGCCAGCCTAATTGCCTCCTTAATTGCCTGCCTAATTGCCTGCCTAATTAACTGCCTAATTAACTGCCTTATTGCCTGCCTAATTAACTGCCTAATTGCCTGCCTAATTTACTGCCTAATTATCTGCCTAATTGCTCGCCTTATTGCCTGTCCATTTACCTGCCTAATTATCTCCCTAATTGCCTGCCTAATTAACTACCTAATTGCCTGCATAATTCTTTGCCTAATTAACTGCCTTATTGCCTGCTTAATTGCCTGCTCTATTGCCTGCCTAATTAACTGCCTAACTGCCTGCCTAATTAACTGCCTAATTAAGTGCCTAATTGACTACCTAATTAAATGCCTAATATCCTGCCTGATTGCCTGCCTAATTAACTGCCTAATTGCCTGCCTAATTGACTGCCTCATTAACTGCCTAATTGACTGCCTAATTATCTGCCTAATTGACTGCCTTATTGCCTTCCTAATTGCTTGCCTAATTGTCTGCCTAATTACCTGCCAAATTGCCTGCCTACCTAATAAACTGCTTAATTGCATTCCTAAATGCCTGCCTGCCTAATTGATTCCCTAATTAACTGCCTAATTGCCTGCTTAATTAACTGCCTAATTGCTTGCATAATTGCCTGCCTAATTAACTGCCTAATTAACTGCCTAATTAAGTGCCTAATTGCCTGCCTTATTAACTGCCTAATTTCCTGCCTTATTGCCTGCCTAATTGCCTGCCTAATTAACGGCCTAATTGCATGCCTAATTAACTGCCTAATTGCCTGCTTAATTAACTGCCTATTTGCCTGCCTAATTTCCTGCATAATTGCTTGCCTAATTAACTGCCTTTTTGCCTGCCTAATTCCCTGCTCTATTGTCTGCCTAATTAACTGCCTAACTGTTTGCCTAATTAACTGCCTAATTAAGTGCCTAATTGCCTGCCTAATTAAATGCCTAATATCCTGCCTGATTGCCTGCCTAATTAACTGCCTAATTGCCTGCCTAATTGACTGCCTCTTTAACTGCCTAATTGACTGCCTAATTATCTGCCTAATTGACTGCCTTATTGCCTGCCTAATTGCTTGCCTAATTGTCTGCCTAATTACCTGCCAAATTGCCTGCCTACCTAATAAACTGCTTAATTGTATTCCTAAATGCCTGCCTGCCTAATTGCTTCCCTAATTAACTGCCTAATTGCCTGCTTAATTAACTGCCTAATTGCTTGCCTAATTGCCTGCCTAATTAACTGCCTAATTAAGTGCCTAATTGCCTGCCTTATTAACTGCCTAATTTCCTGCCTTATTGCCTGCCTAATTGCCTGCCTAATTAACGGCCTAATTGCATGCCTAATTAACTGCCTAATTGCCTGCTTAATTAACTGCCTATTTGCCTGCCTAATTTCCTGCATAATTGCTTGCCTAATTAACTGCCTTTTTGCCTGCCTAATTGCCTGCTCTATTGCCTGCCTAATTAACTGCCTAACTGCCTGCCTAATTAACTGCCTAATTAAGTGCCTAATTAACTGCCTAATAGCCTGCCTAATTAGGGGCCTTATTAACTGCCTAATTGCCTGCCTAATTGCCTGCATGCCTAATTACCTGCTAAATAGCCTGCCTAATTAGGAACCTAATTAACTGCCTAATTGTCTGCCTAATTACCTGCATAATTGCCTGCCTAATTGCTTGCCTGACTAATTGCCTGCCTAATTAACTGCCCAATTGCCTGCCTAATTAACTGCCTAATTGCCTGCCTGATTGCCTACTTAATTGCCTGCCTAATTAACTGCCTAATTGCCTGCCTAATTACCTGCCAAATTGCCTGCTTGCCTAATGAATTGCTTAATTGCCTGCCTAATTGCCTGCCTGACTAATTACCTGCTAAATAGCCTGCCTAATTAGGGGCCAAATTAACTGCCTAATTGCCTGCCTAATTGCCTGACTGCCTAATTACCTGCTTAAGAGCCTGCCTAATTAGGGGCCTAATTAACTGCCTAATTGCCTGCCTATTTGCCTGCCTTATTGCCTGCTTAATTAACTGCCTAATTGCCTGCCTAATTGCCTGCTTATTAGCTGCATAATTGCTTGCCTTACTAACTGCCTTATTGCCTGCCTTATTGCCTGCCTAATCATCTGTCTTATTGCCTGCCTAATTAACTGCTGCATTCCCTGCTTAATTGCCTGCCTAATGGCCTGCCTAATCAACTGACTAATTGCCTGCCTCATTGCCTGCCTAATTAACTGCCTAATTGGCTGCCCTATTGCCTACCTAATTGTCTGCTCACTATTTGCCTGCCTTATTGCCTCCTTAATTGCCAGCCTAATTGCCTCCTTAATTGCCTGCCTAATTGCCTGCCTAATTAACTGCCTAATAAACTTCCTTATTGCCTGCCTAATTTACTGCCTAATTGCCTGCCTAATTTACTGCCTAATTATCTGCCTAATTGCTCGCCTTATTGCCTGTCCATTTACCTGCCTAATTATCTCCCTAATTGCCTGCCTAATTAACTACCTAATTGCCTGCCTAATTGCCTGCATAATTCTTTGCCTAATTAACTGCCTTATTGCCTGCTTAATTGCCTGCTCTATTGCCTGCCTAATTAACTGCCTAACTGCCTGCCTAATTAACTGCCTAATTAAGTGCCTAATTGCCTACCTAATTAAATGCCTAATATCCTGCCTGATTGCCTGCCTAATTAACTGCCTAATTGCCTGCCTAATTGACTGCCTCATTAACTGCCTAATTGACTGCCTAATTATCTGCCTAATTGACTGCCTTATTGCCTGCCTAATTGCTTGCCTAACTGTCTGCCTAATTACCTGCCAAATTGCCTGCCTACCTAATAAACTGCTTAATTGCATTCCTAAATGCCTGCATGCCTAATTGATTCCCTAATTAACTGCCTAATTGCCTGCTTAATTAACTGCCTAATTGCTTGCATAATTGCCTGCCTAATTAACTGCCTAATTAAGTGCCTAATTGCCTGCCTTATTAACTGCCTAATTTCCTGCCTTACTGCCTGCCTAATTGCCTGCCTAATTAACGGCCTAATTGCATGCCTAATTAACTGCCTAATTGCCTGCTTAATTAACTGCCTATTTGCCTGCCTAATTGCCTGCATAATTGCTTGCCTAATTAACTGCCTTTTTGCCTGCCTAATTGCCTGCTCTATTGTCTGCCTAATTAACTGCCTAACTGTTTGCCTAATTAACTGCCTAATTAAGTGCCTAATTAACTGCCTAATAGCCTGCCTAATTAGGGGCCTAATTAACTGCCTAATTGCCAGCCTAATTTACTGCCTTACTGCCTGCCTAATTGCTTGCCTGCCTAATTGCCTACCTAATTGCCTGCCTAATTGTCTGCCTAATTACCTGCATAATTGCCTGCCTAATTGCTTGCCTGACTAATTGCCTGCCTAATTAACTGCCCAATTGCCTGCCTAATTAACTGCCTAATTGCCTGCCTAATTACCAGCCAAATTGCCTGCTCGCCTAATGAATTGCTTAATTGCCTGCCTAATTGCCTACCTGCCTAATTACCTGCTTAATAGCCTGCCTAATTAGAAACCTAATTAACTGCCTAATTGTCTGCCTAATTACCTGCATAATTGCCTGCCTAATTGCTTGCCTGACTAATTGCCTGCCTAATTAACTGCCCAATTGCCTGCCTAATTAACTGCCTAATTGCCTGCCTGACTGCCTACTTAATTGCCTGCCTTATTAACTGCCTAATTGCCTGCCTAATTACCTGCCAAATTGCCTGCTTGCCTAATGAATTTCTTAATTGCCTGCCTAATTGCCTGCCTGACTAATTACCTGCTTAATAGCCTGCCTAATTAGGGGCCTAATTAACTGCCTAATTGCCTGACTGCCTAATTACCTGCTTAATAGCCTGCCTAATTAGGGGCCTAATTAACTGCCTAATTGACTGCCTAATTACCTGCATAATTGCCTGCCTAATTATCTGCCTAATTAAATGCCTAATTGCCTGCCTTATTGCCTGCCTAATCATCTGTCTTATTGCCTGCCTAATTAACTGCTGCATTCCCTGCTTAATTGCCTGCCTAATGGCCTGCCTAATCAACTGACTAATTGCCTGCCTCATTGCCTGCCTAATTAACTGCCTAATTGGCTGCCTTATTGCCTACCTAATTGTCTGCTCACTATTTGCCTGCCTAATTGCCTCCTTAATTGCCTGCCTAATTGCCTTCTTAATTGCCTGCCTAATTGCCTGCCTAATAAACTGCCTAATTAACTGCCTTACTGCCTGCCAAATTGCCTGCCAGCCTAATTTCCTGCCTGCCTAATTTCTTGCCTATTTTAGTATCTTATTGCCAGCCGAATTTACTGCCTAATTGCCTGCCTAATTGCCTGCCTAATTGCCTGCCTAATATACTGCCTAATTAACTGCCTAATAAACTGTCTAATTGCCTGCCTAATTTCCTGCCTAATTAACTGCCTAATTTCCTGCATTATTGCCTGCCTAGTTGCTTGCCTAATCAACTACCTTATTGCCTGTCTAATTGCCTGCTCTATTGACTGCCTAATTAACTGCCTAATTGCCACCTAATTAACTGCCTAATTAACTGTCTAAATGCCTGCCTAATTAACTGCCTAATTTCCTGCCTAAATAACTGCCTAATTTCCTGCCTTATTGCCTGCCTAATTGCCTGCCTAATTAATTGTCTAATTGCCAGCCTAATTAACTGCCTTATTTCCTGCCTTATTGCCTGCCTATTTAACTGCCTAATTAACTGCCTAATTGCCTGCCTAACTGCCAGCCTAATTGCCTGCCTAATTGCCTGCCTAATTAACTGCCTATTTGCCTGCTTAAATGCCTGCCTAATTGACTGCCTAATTGTCTGCCTAATTGCTTACCTAATTAACTACCTAATTGCATGCAAAATTAACTGCCTAATTTCCAGCCTTATTGCCTGCCTAATTGCCTGCCTAATTAATTGTCTAATTGCCAGCCTAATTAACTGCCTTATTTCCTGCCTTATTGCCTGCCTATTTGCCTGCCTAATTTCCTGCCTAATTGCCTGCCTAATTAACTGCCTAATTGCCTGCCTAATTAACTGCCTAATTATCTGCCTAATTGCTTGCCTAATTGCCTGTCCATTTACCTGCCTAATTGCCTGCCTAATTGCCTGCCTAATTAACCGGCTAATTGCCTGCCTAATCAACTGCCTAATTTCCTGCCTAATTGCCTGCCTAATTAACTTCCTAATTGCCTGCCTAATTAACTGCCTAATTATCTGCCTAATTGCTTGCCTAATTGCCTGTCCAATTACCTGCCTAATTATCTCCCTAATTGCCTGCCTAATTAACTACCTAATTGCCTGCCTAATTGCCTGCCTAATTAACTGCCTAATTAACTGCCTAATTGCCTGCCTATTTGACTGCCTAATTAACTGCCTAATTGACTGCCAAATTATCTGCCTAATTGACTGCCTTATTGCCTGCCTAATTGCTTGCCTTATTGTCTGCCTAATTACCTGCCAAATTGCCTGCCTACCTAATAAACTGCTTAATTGCATTCCTAAATGCCTGCCTGCCTAATTGCTTCCCTAATTAACTGCCTAATTGCCTGCTTAATTAACTGCCTAATTGCTTGCCTAATTGCCTGCCTAATTAACTGCCTAATTAAGTGCCTAATTGCCTGCCTTATTAACTGCCTAATTTCCTGCCTTATTGCCTGCCTAATTGCCTGCCTAATTAACGGCCTAATTGCATGCCTAATTAACTGCCTAATTGCCTGCTTAATTAACTGCCTATTTGCCTGCCTAATTGCCTGCATAATTGCTTGCCTAATTAACTGCCTTTTTGCCTGCCTAATTGCCTGCTCTATTGCCTGCCTAATTAACTGCCTAACTGCCTGCCTAATTAACTGCCTAATTAACTGCCTAATAGCCTGCCTAATTAGGGGCCTTATTAACTGCCTAATTGCCTGCCTAATTGCCTGCATGCCTAATTACCTGCTAAATAGCCTGCCTAATTAGGAACCTAATTAACTGCCTAATTGTCTGCCTAATTACCTGCATAATTGCCTGCCTAATTGCTTGCCTGACTAATTGCCTGCCTAATTAACTGCCCAATTGCCTGCCTAATTAACTGCCTAATTGCCTGCCTGATTGCCTACTTAATTGCCTGCCTAATTAACTGTCTAATTGCCTGCCTAATTACCTGCCAAATTGCCTGCTTGCCTAATGAATTGCTTAATTGCCTGCCTAATTGCCTGCCTGACTAATTACCTGCTAAGTAGCCTGCCTAATTAGGGGCCAAATTAACTGCCTAATTGCCTGCCTAATTGCCTGACTGCCTAATTACCTGCTTAATAGCCTGCCTAATTAGGGGCCTAATTAACTGCCTAATTGCCTGCCTAATTACCTGCATAATTGCCTGCCTAATTATCTGCCTAATTAAATGCCTAATTGGCTGCCTTATTGCCTACCTAATTGTCTGCTCACTATTTGCCTGCCTAATTGCCTCCTTAATTGCCAGCCTAATTGCCTCCTTAATTGCCTGCCTAATTGCCTGCCTAATTAACTGCCTAATTAACTGCCTTATTGCCTGCCTAATTAACTGCCTAATTGCCTGCCTAATTTACTGCCTAATTATCTGCCTAATTGCTCGCCTTATTGCCTGTCCATTTACCTGCCTAATTATCTCCCTAATTGCCTGCCTAATTAACTACCTAATTGCCTACCTAATTGCCTGCATAATTCTTTGCCTAATTAACTGCCTTATTGCCTGCTTAATTGCCTGCTCTATTGCCTGCCTAATTAACTGCCTAACTGCCTGCCTAATTAACTGCCTAATTAAGTGCCTAATTGACTACCTAATTAAATGCCTAATATCCTGCCTGATTGCCTGCCTAATTAACTGCCTAATTGCCTGCCTAATTGACTGCCTCATTAACTGCCTAATTGACTGCCTAATTATCTGCCTAATTGACTGCCTTATTGCCTGCCTAATTGCTTGCCTAATTGTCTGCCTAATTACCTGCCAAATTGCCTGCCTACCTAATAAACTGCTTAATTGCATTCCTAAATGCCTGCCTGCCTAATTGATTCCCTAATTAACTGCCTAATTGCCTGCTTAATTAACTGCCTAATTGCTTGCATAATTGCCTGCCTTATTGCCTGCCTAATTGCCTGCCTAATTAACGGCCTAATTGCATGCCTAATTAACTGCCTAATTGCCTGCTTAATTAACTGCCTATTTGCCTGCCTAATTTCCTGCATAATTGCTTGCCTAATTAACTGCCTTTTTGCCTGCCTAATTCCCTGCTCTATTGTCTGCCTAATTAACTGCCTAACTGTTTGCCTAATTAACTGCCTAATTAAGTGCCTAATTGCCTGCCTAATTAAATGCCTAATATCCTGCCTCATTGCCTGCCTAATTAACTGCCTAATTGCCTGCCTAATTGACTGCCTCTTTAACTGCCTAATTGACTGCCTAATTATCTGCCTAATTGACTGCCTTATTGCCTGCCTAATTGCTTGCCTAATTGTCTGCCTAATTACCTGCCAAATTGCCTGCCTACCTAATAAACTGCTTAATTGCATTCCTAAATGCCTGCCTGCCTAATTGCTTCCCTAATTAACTGCCTAATTGCCTGCTTAATTAACTGCCTAATTGCTTGCCTAATTGCCTGCCTAATTAACTGCCTAATTAAGTGCCTAATTGCCTGCCTTATTAACTGCCTAATTTCCTGCCTTATTGCCTGCCTAATTGCCTGCCTAATTAACGGCCTAATTGCATGCCTAATTAACTGCCTAATTGCCTGCTTAATTAACTGCCTATTTGCCTGCCTAATTGCCTGCATAATTGCTTGCCTAATTAACTGCCTTTTTGCCTGCCTAATTGCCTGCTCTATTGCCTGCCTAATTAACTGCCTAACTGCCTGCCTAATTAACTGCCTAATTAAGTGCCTAATTAACTGCCTAATAGCCTGCCTAATTGCCTGCATGCCTAATTACCTGCTAAATAGCCTGCCTAATTAGGAACCTAATTAACTGCCTAATTGTCTGCCTAATTACCTGCATAATTGCCTGCCTAATTGCTTGCCTGACTAATTGCCTGCCTAATTAACTGCCCAATTGCCTGCGTAATTAACTGCCTAATTGCCTGCCTGATTGCCTACTTAATTGCCTGCCTAATTAACTGCCTAATTGCCTGCCTAATTACCTGCCAAATTGCCTGCTTGCCTAATGAATTGCTTAATTGCCTGCCTAATTGCCTGCCTGACTAATTACCTGCTAAATAGCCTGCCTAATTAGGGGCCAAATTAACTGCCTAATTGCCTGCCTAATTGCCTGACTGCCTAATTACCTGCTTAATAGCCTGCCTAATTAGGGGCCTAATTAACTGCCTAATTGCCTGCCTATTTGCCTGCCTTATTGCCTGCTTAATTAACTGCCTAATTGCCTGCCTAATTGCCTGCTTATTAGCTGCATAATTGCTTGCCTTACTAACTGCCTTATTGCCTGCCTTATTGCCTGCCTAATCATCTGTCTTATTGCCTGCCTAATTAACTGCTGCATTCCCTGCTTAATTGCCTGCCTAATGGCCTGCCTAATCAACTGACTAATTGCCTGCCTCATTGCCTGCCTAATTAACTGCCTAATTGGCTGCCTTATTGCCTACCTAATTGTCTGCTCACTATTTGCCTGCCTTATTGCCTCCTTAATTGCCATCCTAATTGCCTCCTTAATTGCCTGCCTAATTGCCTGCCTAATTAACTGCCTAATAAACTTCCTTATTGCCTGCCTAATTTACTGCCTAATTGCCTGCCTAATTTACTGCCTAATTATCTGCCTAATTGCTCGCCTTATTGCCTGTCCATTTACCTGCCTAATTATCTCCCTAATTGCCTGCCTAATTAACTACCTAATTGCCTGCCTAATTGCCTGCATAATTCTTTGCCTAATTAACTGCCTTATTGCCTGCTTAATTGCCTGCTCTATTGCCTGCCTAATTAACTGCCTAACTGCCTGCCTAATTAACTGCCTAATTAAGTGCCTAATTGCCTACCTAATTAAATGCCTAATATCCTGCCTGATTGCCTGCCTAATTAACTGCCTAATTGCCTGCCTAATTGACTGCCTCATTAACTGCCTAATTGACTGCCTAATTATCTGCCTAATTGACTGCCTTATTGCCTGCCTAATTGCTTGCCTAATTGTCTGCCTAATTACCTGCCAAATTGCCTGCCTACCTAATAAACTGCTTAATTGCATTCCTAAATGCCTGCATGCCTAATTGATTCCCTAATTAACTGCCTAATTGCCTGCTTAATTAACTGCCTAATTGCTTGCATAATTGCCTGCCTAATTAACTGCCTAATTAAGTGCCTAATTGCCTGCCTTATTAACTGCCTAATTTCCTGCTTTATTGCCTGCCTAATTGCCTGCCTAATTAACGGCCTAATTGCATGCCTAATTAACTGCCTAATTGCCTGCTTAATTAACTGCCTATTTGCCTGCCTAATTGCCTGCATAATTGCTTGCCTAATTAACTGCCTTTTTGCCTGCCTAATTGCCTGCTCTATTGTCTGCCTAATTAACTGCCTAACTGTTTGCCTAATTAACTGCCTAATTAAGTGCCTAATTAACTGCCTAATAGCCTGCCTAATTAGGGGCCTAATTAACTGCCTAATTGCCAGCCTAATTTACTGCCTTACTGCCTGCCTAATTGCTTGCCTGCCTAATTGCCTACCTAATTGCCTGCCTAATTGTCTGCCTAATTACCTGCATAATTGCCTGCCTAATTGCTTGCCTGACTAATTGCCTGCCTAATTAACTGCCCAATTGCCTGCCTAATTAACTGCCTAATTGCCTGCCTGATTGCCTACTTAATTGCCTGCCTAATTAACTGCCTAATTGCCTGCCTAATTACCAGCCAAATTGCCTGCTCGCCTAATGAATTGCTTAATTGCCTGCCTAATTGCCTACCTGCTTAATTACCTGCTTAATAGCCTGCCTAATTAGGGGCCTTATTAACTGCCTAATTGCCTGCCTAATTGCCTGCATGCCTAATTACCTGCTAAATAGCCTGCCTAATTAGAAACCTAATTAACTGCCTAATTGTCTGCCTAATTACCTGCATAATTGCCTGCCTAATTGCTTGCCTGACTAATTGCCTGCCTAATTAACTGCCCAATTGCCTGCCTAATTAACTGCCTAATTGCCTGCCTGATTGCCTACTTAATTGCCTGCCTTATTAACTGCCTAATTGCCTGCCTAATTACCTGCCAAATTGCCTGCTTGCCTAATGAATTTCTTAATTGCCTGCCTAATTGCCTGCCTGACTAATTACCTGCTTAATAGCCTGCCTAATTAGGGGCCTAATTAACTGCCTAATTGCCTGACTGCCTAATTACCTGCTTAATAGCCTGCCTAATTAGGGGCCTAATTAACTGCCTAATTGCCTGCCTAATTACCTGCATAATTGCCTGCCTAATTATCTGCCTAATTAAATGCCTAATTGCCTGCCTAATTGGCTGTCTTATTGCCTGCCTATTTGCCTGCCTTATTGCCTGCTTAATTAACTGCCTAATTGCATGCCTAATTGCCTGCTTATTAGCTGCATAATTGCCTTACTTACTAACTGTCTTATTGCCTGCCTTATTGCCTGCCTAATCATGTGTCTTATTGCCTGCCTAATTAACTGCTGCATTCCCTGCTTAATTGCCTGCCTAATGGCCTGCCTAATCAACTGACTAATTGCCTGCCTCATTGCCTGCCTAATTAACTGCCTAATTGGCTGCCTTATTGCCTACCTAATTGTCTGCTCACTATTTGCCTGCCTAATTGCCTCCTTAATTGCCTGCCTAATTGCCTTCTTAATTGCCTTCCTAATTGCCTGCCTAATAAACTGCCTAATTAACTGCCTTACTGCCTGCCAAATTGCCTGCCAGCCTAATTTCCTGCCTGCCTAATTTCTTGCCTATTTTAGTGCCTTATTGCCTGCCGAATTTACTGCCTAATTGCCTGCCTAATTGCCTGCCTAATTGCCTGCCTAATATACTGCCTAATTAACTGCCTAATAAACTGTCTAATTGCCTGCCTAATTAACTGCCTAATTTCCTGCATTATTGCCTGCCTAGTTGCTTGCCTAATCAACTACCTTATTGCCTGTCTAATTGCCTGCTCTATTGACTGCCTAATTAACTGCCTAATTGCCACCTAATTAACTGCCTAATTAACTGTCTAAATGCCTGCCTAATTAACTGCCTAATTTCCTGCCTAATTAACTGCCTAATTTCCTGCCTTATTGCCTGCCTAATTGCCTGCCTAATTAATTGTCTAATTGCCAGCCTAATTAACTGCCTTATTTCCTGCCTTATTGCCTGCCTATTTAACTGCCTAATTAACTGCCTAATTGCCTGCCTAACTGCCAGCCTAATTGCCTGCCTAATTGCCTGCCTAATTAACTGCCTATTTGCCTGCTTAAATGCCTGCCTAATTGACTGCCTAATTGTCTGCCTAATTGCTTACCTAATTAACTACCTAATTGCATGCAAAATTAACTGCCTAATTTCCAGCCTTATTGCCTGCCTAATTGCCTGCCTAATTAATTGTCTAATTGCCAGCCTAATTAACTGCCTTATTTCCTGCCTTATTGCCTGCCTATTTGCCTGCCTAATTTCCTGCCTAATTGCCTGCCTAATTAACTGCCTAATTGCCTGCCTAATTAACTGCCTAATTATCTGCCTAATTGCTTGCCTAATTGCCTGTCCATTTACCTGCCTAATTGCCTGCCTAATTGCCTGCCTAATTAACCGGCTAATTGCCTGCCTAATCAACTGCCTAATTTCCTGCCTAATTGCCTGCCTAATTAACTTCCTAATTGCCTGCCTAATTAACTGCCTAATTATCTGCCTAATTGCCTGCCTAATTAACTACCTAATTGCCTGCCTAATTGCCTGCCTAATTAACTGCCTAATTAACTGCCTAATTGCCTGCCTATTTGACTGCCTAATTAACTGCCTAATTGACTGCCAAATTGTCTGCCTAATTACCTGCATAATTGCCTGCCTAATTGCTTGCCTGACTAATTGCCTGCCTAATTAACTGCCCAATTGCCACCTAATTAACTGCCTAATTGCCTGCCTGATTGCCTACTTAATTGCCTGCCTAATTAACTTCCTAATTGCCTGCCTAATTAACTGCCTAATTATCTGCCTAATTGCTTGCCTAATTGCCTGTCCAATTACCTGCCTAATTATCTCCCTAATTGCCTGCCTAATTAACTACCTAATTGCCTGCCTAATTGCCTGCCTAATTAACTGCCTAATTAACTGCCTAATTGCCTGCCTATTTGACTGCCTAATTAACTGCCTAATTGACTGCCAAATTATCTGCCTAATTGACTGCCTTATTGCCTGCCTAATTGCTTGCCTTATTGTCTGCCTAATTACCTGCCAAATTGCCTGCCTACCTAATAAACTGCTTAATTGCATTCCTAATTGCCTGCCTGCCTAATTGCTTCCCTAATTACTGCCTAATTGCCTGCCTAATTAACTGCCTAATTAAGTGCCTAATTGCCTGCCTTATTAACTGCCTAATTTCCTGCCTTATTGCCTGCCTAATTGCCTGCCTATTTAACGGCCTAATTGCATGCCTAATTAACTGCCTAATTGCCTGCTTAATTAACTGCCTATTTGCCTGCCTAATTGCCTGCATAATTGCTTGCCTAATTAACTGCCTTTTTGCCTGCCTAATTGCCTGCTCTATTGCCTGCCCAATTAACTGCCTAATTGCCTCCCTAAATGCCTGCCTAATTGCCTGCCTAATTGCCTGACTGCCTAATTACCTGCTTAATAGCCTGCCTAATTAGGGGCCTAATTAACTGCCTAATTGCCTGCCTAATTACCTGCATAATTGCCTGCCTAATTATCTGCCTAATTAAATGCCTAATTGCCTGCCTAATTGGCTGTCTTATTGCCTGCCTATTTGCCTGCCTTATTGCCTGCTTAATTAACTGCCTAATTGCCTGCCTAATTGCCTGCTTATTAGCTGCATAATTGCTTGCTTTACTAACTGCCTTATTGCCTGCCTTATTGCCTGCCTAATCATCTGCCTAATGGCCTGCCTAATCAACTGAATAATTGCCTGTCTCATTGCCTGCCTAATTAACTGCCTAATTGGCTGCCTTATTGCCTACCTAATTGTCTGCTCACTATTTGCCTGCCTAATTGCCTCCTTAATTGCCAGCCTAATTGCCTCCTTAATTGCCTGCCTAATTGCCTGCCTAATTAACTGCCTAATTAACTGCCTTACTGCCTGCCTAATTGCCTGCCAGCCTAATTTCCTGCCTGCCTAATTTCTTGCCTATTTTAGTGCCTTATTGCCTGCCGAATTTACTGCCTAATTGCCTGCCTAATTGCCTGCCTAATTGCCTGCCTAATATACTGCCTAATTAACTGTCTAATAAACTGTCTAATTGCCTGCCTAATTTCCTGCCTAATTAACTGCCTAATTTTCTGCATTATTGCCTGCCTAGTTGCTTGCCTAATCAACTACCTTATTGCCTGTCTAATTGCCTGCTCTATTGACTGCCTAATTAACTGCCTAATTGCCACCTAATTAACTGCCTAATTAACTGTCTAATTGCCTGCCTAATTAACTGCCTAATTTCCTGCCTAATTAACTGCCTAATTTCCTGCCTTATTGCCTGCCTAATTGCCTGCCTAATTAATTGTCTAATTGCCAGCCTAATTAACTGCCTTATTTCCTGCCTTATTGCCTGCCTATTTAACTGAATAATTGCCTGCCTCATTGCCTGCCTAATTAACTGCCTAATTGGCTGCCTTATTGCCTACCTAATTGTCTGCTCACTATTTGCCTGCCTAATTGCCTCCTTAATTGCCAGCCTAATTGCCTCCTTAATTGCCTGCCTAATTGCCTGCCTAATTAACTGCCAAATTTCCAGCCTTATTGCCTGCCTAATTGCCTGCCTAATTAATTGTCTAATTGCCAGCCTAATTAACTGCCTTATTTCCTGCCTTATTGCCTGCCTATTTGCCTGCCTAATTTCCTGCCTAATTGCCTGCCTAATTAACTGCCTAATTGCCTGCCCAATTAACTGCCTAATTATCTGCCTAATTGCTTGCCTAATTGCCTGTCCATTTACCTGCCTAATTGCCTGCCTAATTGCCTGCCTAATTAACCGGCTAATTGCCTGCCTAATCAACTGCCTAATTTCCTGCCTAATTGCCTGCCTAATTAACTTCCTAATTTCCTGCCTAATTAACTGCCTAATTAACTGCCTAATTGCCTGCCTAATTAACTGCCTAATTATCTGCCTAATTGCTTGCCTAATTGCCTGTCCATTTACCTGCCTAATTGCCTGCCTAATTGCCTGCCTAATTAACCGGCTAATTGCCTGACTAATCAACTGCCTAATTTCCTGCCTAATTGCTTCCCTAATTACTGCCTAATCGCCTGCTTAATTAACTGCCTAATTGCTTGCCTAATTGCCTGCCTTATTAACTGCCTAATTTCCTGCCTTATTGCCTGCCTAATTAACTGCTTAATTGCTTGCCTAATTGCCTGCTTAATTAACTGCCTATTTGCCTGCCTAGTTGCCTGCATAATTGCTTGCCTAATTAACTGCCTTATTGCCTGCCTAATTGCCTGCTCTATTGCCTGCCAAATTAACTGCCTAACTGCCTGCCTAATTAGCTGCCTAATTAAGTGCCTAATTGCCTGCCTTATTAACTGCCTAATTTCCTGCCTTATTGCCTGCCTAATTTCCTGCCTAATTGCTTCCCTAATTACTGCCTAATCGCCTGCTTAATTAACTGCCTAATTGCTTGCCTAATTGCCTGCCTTATTAACTGCCTAATTTCCTGCCTTATTGCCTGCCTAATTAACTGCTTAATTGCTTGCCTAATTGCCTGCTTAATTAACTGGCTATTTGCCTGCCTAGTTGCCTGCATAATTGCTTGCCTAATTAACTGCCTAATTGCCTGCCTTATTCCCTGCTTAATTGCCTGCCTAATTAACTGCTTATTGCCTGCCTTATTAACTGCCTAATTGCCAGCCTCATTGCCTGCCTAATTGCCTGCCTAATTAACTGCCTTATTGCCTGCCTAATTGCCTGCCTAATTGTCTGCCTTACAAATATCCTGCCTAATTGCCAGCCTAATTTCCTTCCTAATTATCTGCCTAATTAAATGCCTAATTGCCTGCCTAATTGGCTGTCTTATTGCCTGCTTATTTGCCTGCCTTATTGCCTGCTTAATTAACTGCCTAATTGCCTGTCTAATTAACTGCCTAATTAACTGCCTTACTGCCTGCCTAATTGCCTGCCAGCCTAATTTCCTGCCTGCCTAATTTCCTGCCTATTTTATTGCCTTATTGCCTGCCGAATTTACTGCCTAATTGCCTGACTAATTGCCTGCCTAATTTCCTGCCTATTTAACTGCCTAATTAACTGCCTAATAAACTGTCTATTTGCCTGCCTAATTACTGCCTAATTAACTGCCTAATTTCATGCCTTTGTGCCTGCCTAATTGCCTGCCTAAATAATTGTCTAATTGCCAGCCTAATTAACTGTCTAATTTCCTGCCTAATTAACTGCCTAATTTCCTGCCTTATTGCCTGCCTATTCGCCTGCCTAATTAACTGCCTAATTGCCTGCCTAATTGCCTGCCTAATTGCCTGCCTAATTAACTGCCTAATTGCCTGCCTAATTCTCTGCCTTACTGCCTGCCTAATTGCCTGCCTGCCTAAATGCCTGAATATTTGCCTGCCTAATTTCCTGCTCAATTGCCTGCCTAATTACTTGCCTAATTGCCTGCCTAATTAACTGCCTAATTACCTGCCTACTTGCCTGCCTAATTAACTGCCTAATTGCCTGCCTAATTAACTGCCTAAATGCCTGCCTAAAAGCCTGCCTAATTGCTTGCTTAATTAACTACCTAATTGCGTGTATAATTACCTGCCTACTTGCCTGCCTAATTAACTGCGTAATTGCCTGCCCAATTAACTGCCTAATTGCCTGCCTAAATGCCTGCCTAATTACCTGCCAAATTGCCTGCTTGCCTAATTTACTGCTTAATTGCCTGCACTAATTGCCTGCCTGCCAAATTACCTGCTTAATAGCATGCCTTATTACCTGCTTAATAGCCTGCCTAATTAGGGGCCTTATTAACTGCCTAATTGCCTGCCTAATTGCCTGCCTAATTAACTGGCTAATTGCCTGCCTAATCAACTGCCTAATTTCCTGCCTAATTGCCTGCCTAATTAACTGCCTAATTGCCTGCCTAATTGCCTGCATAATTCTTTGCCTAATTAATTGCCTTATTGCCTGCTCTATTGCCTGCCTAATTAACTGCCTAACTGCCTGCCTAATTACTGCCTAATTAAGTGCCTAATTGCCTGCCTAATTAAATGCCTAATATCCTGCCTAATTACCTGCATAATTAACTGCCTAATTAACTGCCTAATTGCCTGCCTATTTGACTGCCTAATAAACTGCCTAATTGACTGCCAAATTATCTGCCTAATTGACTGCCTTATTGCCTGCCTAATTGCTTAACTAATTGTCTGCCTAATTACCTACCAAATTGCCTGCCTACCTAATAAACTGCTTAATTGCATTCCTAATTGCCTGCCTGCCTAATTGCTTCCCTAATTAACTGCCTAATTGCCTGCATAATTAACTGCCTAATTGCTTGCCTAATTGCCTGCCTTATTAACTGTCTAATTAAGTGCCTAATTGCCTGCCTTATTAACTGCTAAATTTCCTGCCTTATTGCCTGCCTAATTGCCTGCCTAATTAACTGCTTAATTGCTTGACTAATTAACTGCCTAATTGCCTGCTTAATTAACTGCCTATTTGCCTGCCTAATTGCCTGCATAATTGCTTGCCTAATTAACTGCCTTATTGCCTGCCTAATTGCCTGCTCTATTGCCTGCCTAATTAACTGCCTAACTGTTTGCCTAATTAAGTGCCTAATTAAGTGCCTAATTGCCTGCCTTATTAATGGCCTAATTTCCTGCCTTATTGCCTGCCTAATTAACTGCCTAATTGCCTGCCTAATTAACTGCCTAATTGCCTGCTTTATTAACTGCCTAATTGCCTGCCTAATGGCCTGCCTAATTATCTGCCTATTTGCCTGCCTAATAAACTGCCTAATTGCCTGCCAAATTGCCTGCTTAATTGCCTTCCTAATTGCCTGTCTTATTAACTGCCTAATTGTCTGCTTAATTGACTGCCTATTTGCCTGCATAATTGCCTGCTTAATTACCTGCTTAATTGCCTGCCTAATTAACTGCCTGATTGACTGTCTAATTGCTTGTCTAATTGTCTACCTAATTACCTGCCAAATTGCCTGCCTACCAAATAAACTGTTTAATTGCATTCCTAATTGCCTGCGCGCCTAATATATTCCCTAATTAACTGCCTATTATTCTGCCTAATAAACTGCCTAATTGCCTGCCAAATTGTCTGCCTTATTGCATGCCAGCCTAAATGCCTGCTTAATTGCCTTCCTAATTGCCTGCCATATTAACTGCCTAATTGCCCGCATAATTGCCTGCCTAAATGCCTGCATAATTGCCTGCCTATTTGCCAGTTTAATTGCCTGCCTAATTAACTGCCTAACTGCCTGCCTAATTGCCTGCCTAAGTAACTTCCTGCCTAATTGCTTGCCTAATTAACTGCCTAATTGCCTGCTTAATTGCCTGCCAAATTGCCTGCCTAATTAATTGCGTAATTGCTTGCTAATTAACTGCCTTATTGCCTGCCTAATTGCCTGCCCAATTGCCTGCCTAATTGTCTGCCTGACAAATATCCTGCCAAATTGCCAGCCTAATTACTTGCCTAATTATCTGCCTAATTAAATGCCTAATTGCCTGCCTAATTGGCTGTCTTATTGCCTGCCTATTTGCCTGCCTTATTGCCTGCTTAATTAACTGCCTAATTGCCTGACCTATTGCCTGCCTAATTAGCTGCATTATTGCTTGCCTTACTAACTGCCTTATTGCCTGCCTTATTGCCTGCCTAATCATCTCTCTTATTGCCTGCCTAATTAACTGCTTAATTCCCTGCTTAATTGCCTGCCTATTTAACTGCCTAATTGCCTGCCTAATCAACTGACTAATTGCCTGCCTCATTGCCTGCCTAATTAACTGCCTAATTTCGTGCCTTATTGCCTGCCTAATCGTCTGCTCACTATTTGCCTGCCTAATTGCCTCCTTAATTGCCTGCCTAATTGCCTGCCTAATTAACTGCCTAATTAACTGCCTTACTGCCTGCCTAATTGCCTGCCAGCCTAATTGCCTGCCTGCCTAATTTCCTGCCTATTTTAGTGCCTTATTGCCTGCCGAATTTACTGCCTAATTGCCTGCCTAATTGCCTGCCTAATTGCCTGCCTATTTAAATGGCTAATTAACTGCCTTATAAACTGTCTAATTGCCTGCCTAATTAACTGCCTAATTTCCTGCCTAATTGCCTGCTCTATTGCCTGCCTAATTAACTGCCTAATTGCCACCTAATTAAATGCCTAATTTCCTGCCTAATTAACTGCCTAATTTCCTGCCTTATTGCCTGCCTATGTGCCTGCCTATTTAACTGCCTAATTGCCTGCCTAATTGCCTGCCTAATTGCCTGCCTAATTAACTGCCTAATTGCCTGCCTAATTCTCTGCCTTACTGCCTGCCTAATTGCCTGCCTGCCTAAATGCCCGTATATTTGCCTGCCTAATTTCCTGCTGAATATCCTGCCTAATTACTTGCCTAATTGTTTGCCTAATTAACTGCCTAATTACCTTTCTACTTGCCTGCCTAATTAACTGCCTAATTGCCTGCTTGCCTAATTTACTGCTTAATTGCCTGCACTAATTGCCTGCCTGCCAAATTACCTGTTTAATAGCATGCCTAATTACCTGCTTAATAGCCTGCTTATTAGGGGCCTTATTAACTGCCTAATTGCCTGCCTAATTAACTGCCTAATTGCCTGCCTAATTGGCTGCCTAATTAACTGGCTAATTGCCTGCCTAATCAACTGCCTTATTTCCTGCTTAATTGCCTGCCTAATTAACTGCCTGATTGATTGTCTAATTGCCTGTCCATTTACCTGCCTAATTATCTCCCTAATTGCCTGCCTAATTAACTACCTAATTGCCTGCCTAATTGCCTGCATAATTCTTTGCCTAATTAACTGCTTTATTGCCTGCCCAATTGCCTGCTCCATTGCCTGCGTAATTAACTGCCTAACTGCCTGCCTAATTAACTGCCTAATTTTTGTGCCTAATTGCCTGCCTAATTAAATGCCTAATATCCTGCCTGATTGCCTTACTAATTGCCTTCCTAATAAACTGCCTAATTAACTGCCTAATTGCCTGCCTATTTGACTGCCTAATTAACTGCCAATTTGACTGCCAAATTATCTGCCTAATTGACTGCCTTATTGCCTGCCTAATTGCTTGCCTAATTGTCTGCCTAATTACCTGCCAAATTGCCTGCCTACCTAATAAACTGCTTAATTGCATTCCTAATTGCCTGCCTGCCTAATTGCTTCCCTAATTAACTGCCTAATTGCCTGCTTAATTAACTGCCTAATTGCTTGCCTAATTGCCTGCCTAATTAACTGCCTAATTAAGTGCCTAATTGCCTGCCTTATTAACTGCTAAATTTCATGCCTAATTGCCTGCCTAATTGCCTGCCTAATTAACTGCTTAATTGCTTGACTAATTAACTGCCTAATTGCCTGCTTAATTAACTGCCTATTTGCCTGCCTAGTTGCCTGCATAATTGCTTGCCTAATTAACTGCCTTATTGCCTGCCTAATTGCCTGCTCCATGCCTGCCTAATTAACTGCCTAACTGCCTGCCTAATTGCCTGCCTAATTGCCTGCTTAATTAACTGCCTATTTGCCTGCCTAGTTGCCTGCATAATTGCTTGCCTAATTAACTGCCTTATTGCCTGCCTAATTGCCTGCCTAATTGCCTGCCTAATTAACTGCTTAATTGCTTGACTAATTACCTGCCAAATTGCCTGCCTAACTAATAAACTGTTTAATTGCATTCCTAATATCCTGCGCGCCTAATATCTTCCCTAATTAACTGCCTAATTGCCTGCCTAATTGCCTGCCTAATTGTCTGCTCACTATTTGCCTGCCTAATTGCCTGCCTAATTGCCTGCCTAATTACCTGCCTAATTGCCTGCCTAATTGTCTGCCTAATTGTCTGCCTGAAAAATATCCTGCCTAATTGCCAGCCTAATTGGCTGTCTTATTGCCTGCCTATTTGCCTGCCTTATTGCCTGCTTAATTAACTGCCTAATTGCCTGCCTAATTGCCTGCCTAATTAGCTGCATAATTGCTTGCCTTACTAACTGCCTTATTGCCTGCCTTATTGCCTGCCTAATCATCTGTCTTATTGCCTGCCTAATTCCCTGCTTAATTGCCTGCCTAATTAACTGCTTTTTGCCTGCCTTATTAACTGCCTAATTGCCAGCCTCATTGCCTGCCTAATTGCCTGCCTAATTAACTGCCTAATTGCCTGCCTAATTGTCTGCTCACTATTTGCCTGCCTAATTGCCTGCCTAATTGCCTGCCTATTTAACTGCCTAATTGCCTGCCTAATCAACTGATTAATTGCCTGCCTCATTGCCTGCCTAATTAACTGCCTAATTGCCTGCCTTATTGCCTGTCTAATTGTCTGCTCACTATTTGCCTGCCTAATTGCCTCCTTAATTGCCTGCCTAATTGCCTGTCTAATTAACTGCCTAATTAACTGCCTTACTGCCTGCCTAATTGCCTGCCAGCCTAATTGCCTGCCTGCCTAATTTCCTGCCTATTTTAGTGCCTTATTGCCTGCCGAATTTACTGCCTAATTGCCTGCCTAATTGCCTGCCTAATTTCCTGCCTATTTAACTGCCTAATTAACTGCCTAATAAACTGTATATTTGCCTGCCTAATTACTGCCTAATTAACTGCCTAATTTCATGCCTTTTTGCCTGCCTAATTGCCTGCCTAATTAATTGTCTAATTGCCAGCATAATTAACTGTCTAATTTCCTGCCTAATTAACTGCCTAATTTCCTGCCTTATTGCCTGCCTATTTGCCTGCCTAATTAACTACCTAATTGCCTGCCTAATTGCCTGCCTAATTGCATGCCTAATTAACTGCCTAATTGCCTGCCTAATTCTCTGCCTTACTGCCTGCCTAATTTCCTGCCTGCCTAAATGCCTGAATATTTGCCTGCCTAATTTCCTGCCCAATTGCCTGCCTAATTACTTGCCTAATTGTCTGCCTAATTAACTGCCTAATTACCTGCTTACTTGCCTGCCTAATTAACTGCCTAATTGCCTGCCTAATTAAAAGCCTTAATGCCTGCCTAAAAGCCTGCCTAATTGCTTGCTTAATTAACTACCTAATTGCGTGCATAATTACCTGCCTAATTGCCTGCCTAATTAACTGCCTAATTGCCTGCTCAATTAACTGCCTAATTGTCTGCCTAATTGCCTGCCTAATTACCTGCCAAATTGCCTGCTTGCCTAATATACTGCTTAATTGCCTGCACTAATTGCCTGCCTGCCAAATTACCTGCTTAATAGCATGCCTAATTACCTGCTTAATAGCCTGCCTAATTAGGGGCCTTATTAACTGCCTAATTGCCTGCCTAATTAACTGCCTAATTGCCTGCCTAATTAACTGGCTAATTGCCTGCCTAATCAACTGCCTAATTTCCTGCCTAATTGCCTGCCTAATTAACTGCCTAATTGCCTGCCTAATTAACTGCCTAATTATCTGCCTAATTGCTTGCCTAATTGCCTGTCCATTTACCTGCCTAATTATCTCCCTAATTGCCTGCCTAATTAACTACCTAATTGCCTGCTTAATTGCCTGCATAATTCTTTGCCTAATTAATTGCCTGCTTAATTGCCTGCTCTATTGCCTGCCTAATTAACTGCCTAACTGCCTGCCTAATTACTGCCTAATTGCCTGCCTAATTAAATGCCTAATATCCTGCCTGATTGCCTGCCTGATTGCCTGCCTAATTAACTGCCTAATTAACTGCCTAATTGCCTGCCTATTTGACTGCCTAATTAACTGCCTAATTGACTGCCTAATTATCTGCCTAATTGACTGCCTTATTGCCTGCCTAATTGCTTGCCTAATTGTCTGCCTAATTACCTGCCAAATTGCCTGCCTACCTAATAAACTGCTTAATTGCATTCCTAATTGCCTGCCTGCCTAATTGCTTCCCTAATTAACTGCCTAATTGCCTGCTTAATTAACTGCCTAATTGCTTGCCTAATTGCCTGCCTTATTAACTGCCTAATTAAGTGCCTAATTGCCTGCCTTATTAACTGCTAAATTTCCTGCCTTATTGCCTGCCTAATTGCCTGCCTAATTAACTGCTTAATTGCTTGACTAATTAACTGCCTAATTGCCTGCTTAATTAACTGCCTATTTGCCTGCCTAATTGCCTGCATAATTGCTTGCCTAATTAACTGCCTTATTGCCTGCCTAATTAACTGCCTAACTGTTTGCCTAATTAACTGCCTAATTAAGTGCCTAATTGCCTGCCTTATTAACTGCCTAATTTCCTGCCTTATTGCCTGCCTAATTAACTGCATAATTGCCTGCCTAATTAACTGCCTAATTGCCTGCTTTATTAACTGCCTAATTGCCTGCCTAATTAACTGCCTATTTGCCTGCCTTATTGCCTGCCTAATTAACTGCATAATTGCCTGCCTAATTAACTGCCTAATTGCCTGCTTTATTAACTGCCTAATTAACTGCCTAACTGCCTGCCTAATTAACTGCCTAATTTTGTGCCTAATTGCCTGCCTAATTAAATGCCTAATATCCTGCCTGATTGCCTTACTAATTGCCTGCCTAATTGCCTGCCTATTAACTGCCTATTATTCTGCCTAATAAACTGCCTAATTGCCTGCCAAATTGCCTTCCTAATTGCATGCCAGCCTAAATGCCTGCTTAATTGCCTTCCTAATTGCCTGCCATATTAACTGCCTAATTGCCTGCATAATTAACTGCCTAATTGCATGCCTAATTGCCTGCTTAATTGCCTGCCTATTTGCCAGTTTAATTGCCTGCCTAATTAACTGCCTAACTGCCTGCCTAATTGCCTGCCTAAGTAACTTCCCTCCTAATTGCCTGCCTAATTAACTGCCAAATTGCCTGCTTTACTAACTTACTGCTTAATTGCCTGCACTAATTGCCTGCCTGCCAAATTACCTGCTTAATAGCATGCCTAATTACCTGCTTAATAGCCTGCCTAATTAGGGGCCCTATTAACTGCCTAACTAACTGCCTAATTGCCTGCCTAATTGCCTGCCTAATTAACTGGCTAATTGCCTGCCTAATCAACTGCCTAATTTCCTGCCTAATTGCCTGCCTAATTAACTGCCTAATTGCCTGCCTAATTAACTGCCTAATTATCTGCCTAATTGCTTGCCCAATTGCCTGCTCCATTGCCTGCCTAATTAACTGCCTAACTGCCTGCCTAATTAACTGCCTAATTAAGTGCCTAATTGCCTGCCTAATTAAATGCCTAATATCCTGCCTGATTGCCTGCATAATTAACTGCCTAATTAACTGCCAAATGCCTGCCTAATTAACTACCTAATTGCGTGCATAATTACCTGCCTAATTGCCTGCCTAATTAACTGCCTAATTGCCTGCCCAATTAACTGCCTAATTGCCTGCCTAATTACCTGCAAAAATTGCCTGCTTGCCTAATTTACTGCTTAATTGCCTGCACTAATTGCCTGCCTGCCAAATTACCTGCAAATAGCATGCCTAATTACCTGCTTAATAGCCTGCCTAATAAGGGGCTTTTTTAACTGCCTAATTGCCTGCCTAATTAACTGCCTAATTGCCTGCCTAATTGCCTGCATAATTCTTTGCCTAATTAACTGCCTAATTGCCTGCCTAATTGCCTGCCTAATTAACTGGCTAAATGCCTGCCTAATCAACTGCCTAATTTCCTGCCTAATTATCTGCCTAATTGCTTGCCTAAATGCCTGTCCATTTACCTGCCTAATTATCTCCCTAATTGCCTGCCTAATAAACTACCTAATTGCCTGCCTAATTGCCTGCATAATTCTTTGCCTAATTAACTGCCTTATTGCCTGCCTAATTGCCTGCTCTATTGCCTGCCTAATTAACTGCCTAACTGTTTGCCTAATTAAATGCCTAATTAGGTGCCTAATTAAGTGCCTAATTGCCTGCCTAATTAAATGCCTAATATCCTGCCTGATTGCCTGCCTAATTGCCTGCCTAATTAACTGCCTAATTAACTGCCTAATTAACTGGCTAATTGCCTGCCTATTTGACTTCCTAATTAACTGCCTAATTGACTGCCAAATTATCTGCCTAATTGACTGCCTTATTGCCTGCCTAATTACTTGCCTAATTGTCTTCCTAATTACCTGCCAAATTGCCTGCCTACCTAATAAACTGCTTAATTGCATTCCTAATTGCCTGCCTGCCTAATTGCTTCCCTAATTAACTGCATAATTGCCTGCTTAATTAACTGCCTAATTGCTTGCCTAATTGCCTGCCTAATTAACTGCCTAATTAAGTGCCTAATTGCCTGCCTTATTAACTGCCTAATTTCCTGCCTTATTGCCTGCCTAATTGCCTGCTTAATTAACTGCTTAATTTCTTGCCTAATTAACTGCCTAATTGCCTGCTTAATTAATTGCCTATTTGCCTGCCTAATTGCCTGCATAATTATTGCCTAATTAACTGCCTTATTGCCTGCCTAATTGCCTGCTCTATTGCCTGCCTAATTAACTGCCTAACTGTTTGCCTAATTAACTGCCTAATTAGGTGCCTAATTGCCTGCCTTATTAACTGCCTAATTTCCTGCCTTATTGCCTGCCTAATTAACTGCCTAATAGCCTGCCTAATTGCCTACTTAATTAAATGCCTAATTGCCTGCCTAATTGCCTGCCTAATTAACTGCCTATTTGCCTGCCTAATAAACTGCCTAATTGCCTGCCAAATTGCCTGCATAATTGCCTGCCTTATTGCCTGCCTGCCTGCCTAAATGCCTGCATAATTGCCTTTCTAATTGCCTGCCTTATTAACTGCCTAATTGCCTGCTTAATTAACTGCCTAATTACCTGCTTAATTGCCTGCTTATTTGCCTGCATAATTGCCTGCATAATTGCCTGCTTAATTACCTGCTTATTTGCCTGCCTAATTAACTGCCTGATTGACTGCCTAATTGCTTGTCTAATTGTCTGCCTAATTACCTGCCAAATTGCCTGCCTACCTAATAAACTGTTAAATTGCATTCCTAATTGCCTGCGCGCCTAATATCTTCCCTAATTAACTGCCTAATTGCCTGCCTAATTGCCTGCCTAATTAACTGCCTATTATTCTGTCTAATAAACTGCCTAATTGCCTGCCTAATTGCATGCCAGCCTAAATGCCTGCTTAATGGCTTTCCTAATTGCCTGCCATATTAACTGCCTAATTGCCTGCATAATAAACTGCCTAATTGCCTGTCTAATTGCCTGCTTAATTGCCTGCCTTTTTCCTGTTTAATTGCCTGCCTAATTAACTGCCTAACTGCCTGCCTAATTGCCTACCTAAGTAACTTCCTGCCTAATTGCTTGCCTAATTAACTGCCTAATTGCCTGCTTAATTGCCTGCCCAATTGCCTGCCTAATAAATTGCGTAATTGCTTGCTAATTAACTGCCTTATTGCCTGCCTAATTGCCTGCCTAATCATCTGTCTTATTGCTTGCATAATTAACTGCTTATTTCCCTGCTTAATTGCCTGCCTAATTAACTGCTTATTGCCTGCCTTATTAACTGCCTAATTGCCTGCCTCATTGCCTGCCTAATTGCCTGCCTAATTAACTGCCTAATTGCCTGCCTAATTGCCTGCCTAATTGTCTGCTCACTATTTGCCTGCCTAATTGCCTGCCTAATTGCCTGCCTAATTACCTGCCTAATTGCCCGCTTAATTGCCTGCCTAATTGTCTGCCTGACAAATATCCTGCTTAATTGCCAGCCTAATTTCCTGCCTAATTATCTGCCTAATTAAATGCCTAATTGCCTGCCTAATTGGCTGTCTTATTGCCTGCCTATTTGCCTGCCTTATTGCCTGCTTAATTAACTGCCTAATTGCCTGCCTAATTGCCTGCTTATTAGCTGCATAATTGCTTGCCTTACTAACTGCCTTATTGCCTGCCTTATTGCCTGCCTAATCATCTGTCTTATTGCCTGCCTAATTAACTGCTTAATTCCCTGCTTAATTGCCTGCCTATTTAACTGCCTAATTGCCTGCCTAATCAACTGACCTATTGCCTGCCCCATTGCCTGCCTAATTAACTGCCTAATTGCCTGCCTTATTGCGTGCCTAATTGTCTGCTCACTATTTGCCTGCCTAATTGCCTCCTTAATTGCCTGCCTAATTGCCTGCCTAATTAACTGTCTAATATAACTGCCTTACTGCCTGCCTAATTGCCTGCCAGCCTAATTATCTGCCTGCCTAATTTCCTGCCTATTTTAGTGCCTTATTGCCTGCCAAATTTACTGCCTAATTGCCTGCCTAATTGCCTGCCTAATTGCCTGCCTAATTAACTGCCTAATTAATTGCCTAATAAACTGTCTAATTGCCTGCCTAATTTCCTGCCTAATTAACTGCCTAATTTCCTGCCTTATTGCCTGCCTAATTGCCTGCCTAATTAATTGTCTAATTGCCAGCCTAATTAACTGCCTAATTTCCTGCCTAATTAACTGCCTAATTTCCTGCCTTATTGCCTGCCTATTTGCCTGCTTAATTTACTGCCTAATTGCCTGCCTAATTTCCTGCTCAATTGCCTGCCTTATTACTTGCCTAATTGCCTGCCTAATTAACTGCCTAATTACCTGCCTACTTGCCTGCCTAATTAACTGCCTAATTGCCTGCCTAATTAACTGCCTAAATGCCTGCCTAAAAGCCTGCCTAATTGCCTGCCTAATTAACTGCCTAATTGCCTGCCTAATTGCTGCCTAATTGCTTGCCTAATTGCCTGCCTAATCAACTGCATAATTGCCTGCCTAATTGCCTGCTTAATTGCTTGCCTAATTGCCTGCCTAATTACCTGCCAAATTGCTTGCCTGCCTAATTAACTGCTTAATTGCCTGCCTTATTACCTGCCTGCCTAATTGCCTGCCTGCTTAATGGCCTGCCAGCCTAATTGCCTGCCTGCCTAATTTCCTGCCTAATTTTCTGCCTTATTGCCTGCCTAATTTACTGCCTAATTGCCTGCCTCATTGCCTGCCTAATTGTCTGCCTAATTGCTTGACTAATCACCTACCTAATTGCATGCCTAATTACCTGCCTACTTGCCTGCCTAATTAACTGCCTAACTGCCTGTCTAATTAACTGCCTAATAGCCTTCCTAATTGCCTACCTAATTACCTGCCAAATTGCCTGCTTGCCTAATGAATTGCTTAATAGCCTGCCTAATTGCCTGCCTGCCTAATTATCTGTTTAATTGCCTGCCTAATTAACTACCTAAATACCTGCATTATTGCCTGCCTAGTTGCTTGCCTAATTAACTACCTTATTGCCTGCCTAATTGCCTGCTCTATTGCCTGCCTAATTAACTGCCTAATTGCCACCTAATTAACTGCCTAATTAACTGTCTAATTGCCTGCCTAATTAACTGCCTAATTTCCTGCCTAAATAACTGCCTAATTTCCTGCCTAATTAACTGCCTAATTGCCTGCCTAATTAACAGCCTAATTGCCTGCCTTTTTTACTGCCTAATTAACTGCCTAATTGCCTGCCTAATTATCTGCCTAATTGACTGCCTAATTGCCTGACTAATTAACTGCATAATTAACTGCCTTACTGCCTGCCTAATTGCTTGCCTTCCTAATTGCCTACCTAATTGCCTGCCTTCCTGCCTAATTAACTGCCTAATTGCCTGACTAATTGCTTGCCTAATTGTCTGATGAATTACCTGCCTAATTGCCTGCCTATTTGCCTGCCTAATTAACTGCCTAATTGCCTGCCTAATTGCCTACCTAATTAACGGACTTACTGCCTGCCTTATTAACTGCTTTATTAACTCCCTAATTGCCTGCCTTATAGCCTGACTAATTGCCTGCCGAATTACCTGCCAAATTGCCTGCCTAATTAACTGCTTAATATATTGCCTTATTGCCAGCATAATTGCCTGCTCAATTAACTACCTATTACCAGCCAAATTGCCTGCCTAATTGCCTGACTAATTAACTTCCTTATAGCCTGCTTAATTGCCTGCTTAATTGCCTGCCTAATTGTTTGCCTAAATAATTGCCTAATTGCCTGCCTAATTATCTGCCTAATTGCCTGCCTAATTAACTACCCAAATACCTGCATTTTTGCCTGCCTAGTTGCTTGCCTTATTAACTACATTTATGCCTGCCTAATTGCCTGCTATATTGCCTGCTTAATAAACTGCCTAATTGCCACCTAATTAACTGCCTCATTAACTGCCTAATTACCTGCCTATTTAACTGCCTTATTTCCTGCCTAATTAACTGCCTAATTTCCTGCCTTATTGCCTGCCTAATTGCCTGCCTAATTAACTGCCTAATTGCCTGACAAATTAACTGCCTAATTGCCTGACAAATTAAATGCCTAATTGTCTGCCTAATTAACAGCCTATTTGCCTGCCTATTTAACTGTCTAATTAACTGCCTAATTGCCAGCATAATTATCTGCCTTATTACCTGCCTAATTGCTTGCCTAATTGTCTGCCGAATTACCTGCCTAATTGCCTGCCTAATTGCCTGCCTTATTGCCTGCCTAATTAACTGCCTAATTGCCTGCCTAATTTACTGCCTAATTATCTGCCTAATTGCTTGCCTTATTGCCTGTCCATTTACCTGCCTAATTATCTCCCTAATTGCCTGCCTAATTAACTACCTAATTGCCTGCCTAATTGCCTGCATAATTCTTTGCCTAATTAACTGCCTTATTGCTTGCTTAATTGCCTGCTCTATTGCCTGCCTAATTAACTGCCTAACTGCCTGCCTAATTAACTGCCTAATTAAGTGCCTAATTGCCTACCTAATTAAATGCCTAATATCCTGCCTGATTGCCTGCCTAATTAACTGCCTAATTGCCTGCCTAATTGACTGCCTCATTAACTGCCTAATTGACTGCCTAATTATCTGCCTAATTGACTGCCTTATTGCCTGCCTAATTGCTTGCCTAATTGTTTGTCTAATTACCTGCCAAATTGCCTGCCTACCTAATAAACTGCTTAATTGCATTCCTAAATGCCTGCCTGCCTAATTGATTCCCTAATTAACTGCCTAATTGCCTGCTTAATTAACTGCCTAATTGCTTGCATAATTGCCTGCCTAATTAACTGCCTAATTAAGTGCCTAATTGCCTGCCTTATTAACTGCCTAATTTCCTGCCTTATTGCCTGCCTAATTGCCTGCCTAATTAACGGCCTAATTGCATGCCTAATTAACTGCCTAATTGCCTGCTTAATTAACTGCCTATTTGCCTGCCTAATTGCCTGCATAATTGCTTGCCTAATTAACTGCCTTTTTGCCTGCCTAATTGCCTGCTCTATTGTCTGCCTAATTAACTGCCTAACTGTTTGCCTAATTAACTGCCTAATTAAGTGCCTAATTAACTGCCTAATAGCCTGCCTAATTAGGGGCCTAATTAACTGCCTAATTGCCAGCCTAATTTACTGCCTTACTGCCTGCCTAATTGCTTGCCTGCCTAATTGCCTACCTAATTGCCTGCCTAATTGTCTGCCTAATTACCTGCATAATTGCCTGCCTAATTGCTTGCCTGACTAATTGCCTGCCTAATTAACTGCCCAATTGCCTGCCTAATTAACTGCCTAATTGCCTGCCTGATTGCCTACTTAATTGCCTGCCTAATTAACTGCCTAATTGCCTGCCTAATTACCAGCCAAATTGCCTGCTCGCCTAATGAATTGCTTAATTGCCTGCCTAATTGCCTACCTGCCTAATTACCTGCTTAATAGCCTGCCTAATTAGGGGCCTTATTAACTGCCTAATTGCCTGCCTAATTGCCTGCATGCCTAATTACCTGCTAAATAGCCTGCCTAATTAGAAACCTAATTAACTGCCTAATTGTCTGCCTAATTACCTGCATAATTGCCTGCCTAATTGCTTGCCTGACTAATTGCCTGCCTAATTAACTGCCCAATTGCCTGCCTAATTAACTGCCTAATTGCCTGCCTGATTGCCTACTTAATTGCCTGCCTAATTAACTGCCTAATTGCCTGCCTAATTACCTGCCAAATTGCCTGCTTGCCTAATGAATTTCTTAATTGCCTGCCTAATTGCCTGCCTGACTAATTACCTGCTTAATAGCCTGCCTAATTAGGGGCCTAATTAACTGCCTAATTGCCTGACTGCCTAATTACCTGCTTAATAGCCTGCCTAATTAGGGGCCTAATTAACTGCCTAATTGCCTGCCTAATTACCTGCATAATTGCCTGCCTAATTATCTGCCTAATTAAATGCCTAATTGCCTGCCTAATTGGCTGTCTTATTGCCTGCCTATTTGCCTGCCTTATTGCCTGCTAATTAACTGCCTAATTGCATGCCTAATTGCCTGCTTATTAGCTGCATAATTGCCTTACTTACTAACTGTCTTATTGCCTGCCTTATTGCCTGCCTAATCATCTGTCTTATTGCCTGCCTAATTAACTGCTGCATTCCCTGCTTAATTGCCTGCCTAATGGCCTGCCTAATCAACTGACTAATTGCCTGCCTCATTGCCTGCCTAATTAACTGCCTAATTGGCTGCCTTATTGCCTACCTAATTGTCTGCTCACTATTTGCCTGCCTAATTGCCTCCTTAATTGCCTGCCTAATTGCCTTCTTAATTGCCTGCCTAATTGCCTGCCTGCCTAATTTCTTGCCTATTTTAGTGCCTTATTGCCTGCCGAATTTACTGCCTAATTGCCTGCCTAATTGCCTGCCTAATTGCCTGACTAATATACTGCCTAATTAACTGCCTAATAAACTGTCTAATTGCCTGCCTAATTTCCTGCCTAATTAACTGCCTAATTTCCTGCATTATTGCCTGCCTAGTTGCTTGCCTAATCAACTACCTTATTGCCTGTCTAATTGCCTGCTCTATTGACTGCCTAATTAACTGCCTAATTGCCACCTAATTAACTGCCTAATTAACTGTCTAAATGCCTGCCTAATTAACTGCCTAATTTCCTGCCTAATTAACTGCCTAATTTCCTGCCTTATTGCCTGCCTAATTGCCTGCCTAATTAATTGTCTAATTGCCAGCCTAATTAACTGCCTTATTTCCTGCCTTATTGCCTGCCTATTTAACTGCCTAATTAACTGCCTAATTGCCTGCCTAACTGCCAGCCTAATTGCCTGCCTAATTGCCTGCCTAATTAACTGCCTATTTGCCTGCTTAAATGCCTGCCTAATTGACTGCCTAATTGTCTGCCTAATTGCTTACCTAATTAACTACCTAATTGCGTGCAAAATTAACTGCCTAATTTCCAGCCTTATTGCCTGCCTAATTGCCTGCCTAATTAATTGTCTAATTGCCAGCCTAATTAACTGCCTTATTTCCTGCCTTATTGCCTGCCTATTTGCCTGCCTAATTTCCTGCCTAATTGCCTGCCTAATTAACTGCCTAATTGCCTGCCTAATTAACTGCCTAATTATCTGCCTAATTGCTTGCCTAATTGCCTGTCCATTTACCTGCCTAATTGCCTGCCTAATTGCCTGCCTAATTAACCGGCTAATTGCCTGCCTAATCAACTGCCTAATTTCCTGCCTAATTGCCTGCCTAATTAACTTCCTAATTGCCTGCCTAATTAACTGCCTAATTATCTGCCTAATTGCTTGCCTAATTGCCTGTCCAATTACCTGCCTAATTATCTCCCTAATTGCCTGCCTAATTAACTACCTAATTGCCTGCCTAATTGCCTGCCTAATTAACTGCCTAATTGCCTGCCTATTTGACTGCCTAATTAACTGCCTAATTGACTGCCAAATTATCTGCCTAATTGACTGCCTTATTGCCTGCCTAATTGCTTGCCTTATTGTCTGCCTAATTACCTGCCAAATTGCCTGCCTACCTAATAAACTGCTTAATTGCATTCCTAATTGCCTGCCTTATTGCTTCCCTAATTACTGCCTAATTGCCTGCTTAATTAACTGCCTAATTGCTTGCCTAATTGCCTGCCTTATTAACTGCCTAATTAAGTGCCTAATTGCCTGCCTAATTAAATGCCTAATATCCTGCCTGATTGCCTGCCTAATTAACTGCCTAATTGCCTGCCTAATTGACTGCCTCTTTAACTGCCTAATTGACTGCCTAATTATCTGCCTAATTGACTGCCTTATTGCCTGCCTAATTGCTTGCCTAATTGTCTGCCTAATTACCTGCCAAATTGCCTGCCTACCTAATAAACTGCTTAATTGCATTCCTAAATGCCTGCCTGCCTAATTGCTTCCCTAATTAACTGCCTAATTGCCTGCTTAATTAACTGCCTAATTGCTTGCCTAATTGCCTGCCTAATTAACTGCCTAATTAAGTGCCTAATTGCCTGCCTTATTAACTGCCTAATTTCCTGCCTTATTGCCTGCCTAATTGCCTGCCTAATTAACGGCCTAATTGCATGCCTAATTAACTGCCTAATTGCCTGCTTAATTAACTGCCTATTTGCCTGCCTAATTGCCTGCATAATTGCTTGCCTAATTAACTGCCTTTTTGTCTGCCTAATTGCCTGCTCTATTGCCTGCCTAATTAACTGCCTAACTGCCTGCCTAATTAACTGCCTAATTAAGTGCCTAATTAACTGCCTAATAGCCTGCCTAATTAGGGGCCTTATTAACTGCCTAATTGCCTGCCTAATTGCCTGCATGCCTAATTACCTGCTAAATAGCCTGCCTAATTAGGAACCTAATTAACTGCCTAATTGTCTGCCTAATTACCTGCATAATTGCCTGCCTAATTGCTTGCCTGACTAATTGCCTGCCTAATTAACTGCTTAATTGCCTGCCTAATTAACTGCCTAATTGCCTGCCTGATTGCCTACTTAATTGCCTGCCTAATTAACTGCCTAATTGCCTGCCTAATTACCTGCCAAATTGCCTGCTTGCCTAATGAATTGCTTAATTGCCTGCCTAATTGCCTGCCTGACTAATTACCTGCTAAGTAGCCTGCCTAATTAGGGGCCAAATTAACTGCCTAATTGCCTGCCTAATTGCCTGACTGCCTAATTACCTGCTTAATAGCCTGCCTAATTAGGGGCCTAATTAACTGCCTAATTGCCTGCCTAATTACCTGCATAATTGCCTGCCTAATTATCTGCCTAATTAAATGCCTAATTGGCTGCCTTATTGCCTACCTAATTGTCTGCTCACTATTTGCCTGCCTAATTGCCTCCTTAATTGCCAGCCTAATTGCCTCCTTAATTGCCTGCCTAATTGCCTGCCTAATTAACTGCCTAATTAACTGCCTTATTGCCTGCCTAATTAACTGCCTAATTGCCTGCCTAATTTACTGCCTAATTATCTGCCTAATTGCTCGCCTTATTGCCTGTCCATTTACCTGCCTAATTATCTCCCTAATTGCCTGCCTAATTAACTACCTAATTGCCTGCATAATTCTTTGCCTAATTAACTGCCTTATTGCCTGCTTAATTGCCTGCTCTATTGCCTGCCTAATTAACTGCCTAACTGCCTGCCTAATTAACTGCCTAATTAAGTGCCTAATTGACTACCTAATTAAATGCCTAATATCCTGCCTGATTGCCTGCCTAATTAACTGCCTAATTGCCTGCCTAATTGACTGCCTCATTAACTGCCTAATTGACTGCCTAATTATCTGCCTAATTGACTGCCTTATTGCCTTCCTAATTGCTTGCCTAATTGTCTGCCTAATTACCTGCCAAATTGCCTGCCTACCTAATAAACTGCTTAATTGCATTCCTAAATGCCTGCCTGCCTAATTGATTCCCTAATTAACTGCCTAATTGCCTGCTTAATTAACTGCCTAATTGCTTGCATAATTGCCTGCCTAATTAACTGCCTAATTAACTGCCTAATTAAGTGCCTAATTGCCTGCCTTATTAACTGCCTAATTTCCTGCCTTATTGCCTGCCTAATTGCCTGCCTAATTAACGGCCTAATTGCATGCCTAATTAACTGCCTAATTGCCTGCTTAATTAACTGCCTATTTGCCTGCCTAATTTCCTGCATAATTGCTTGCCTAATTAACTGCCTTTTTGCCTGCCTAATTCCCTGCTCTATTGTCTGCCTAATTAACTGCCTAACTGTTTGCCTAATTAACTGCCTAATTAAGTGCCTAATTGCCTGCCTAATTAAATGCCTAATATCCTGCCTGATTGCCTGCCTAATTAACTGCCTAATTGCCTGCCTAATTGACTGCCTCTTTAACTGCCTAATTGACTGCCTAATTATCTGCCTAATTGACTGCCTTATTGCCTGCCTAATTGCTTGCCTAATTGTCTGCCTAATTACCTGCCAAATTGCCTGCCTACCTAATAAACTGCTTAATTGTATTCCTAAATGCCTGCCTGCCTAATTGCTTCCCTAATTAACTGCCTAATTGCCTGCTTAATTAACTGCCTAATTGCTTGCCTAATTGCCTGCCTAATTAACTGCCTAATTAAGTGCCTAATTGCCTGCCTTATTAACTGCCTAATTTCCTGCCTTATTGCCTGCCTAATTGCCTGCCTAATTAACGGCCTAATTGCATGCCTAATTAACTGCCTAATTGCCTGCTTAATTAACTGCCTATTTGCCTGCCTAATTTCCTGCATAATTGCTTGCCTAATTAACTGCCTTTTTGCCTGCCTAATTGCCTGCTCTATTGCCTGCCTAATTAACTGCCTAACTGCCTGCCTAATTAACTGCCTAATTAAGTGCCTAATTAACTGCCTAATAGCCTGCCTAATTAGGGGCCTTATTAACTGCCTAATTGCCTGCCTAATTGCCTGCATGCCTAATTACCTGCTAAATAGCCTGCCTAATTAGGAACCTAATTAACTGCCTAATTGTCTGCCTAATTACCTGCATAATTGCCTGCCTAATTGCTTGCCTGACTAATTGCCTGCCTAATTAACTGCCCAATTGCCTGCCTAATTAACTGCCTAATTGCCTGCCTGATTGCCTACTTAATTGCCTGCCTAATTAACTGCCTAATTGCCTGCCTAATTACCTGCCAAATTGCCTGCTTGCCTAATGAATTGCTTAATTGCCTGCCTAATTGCCTGCCTGACTAATTACCTGCTAAATAGCCTGCCTAATTAGGGGCCAAATTAACTGCCTAATTGCCTGCCTAATTGCCTGACTGCCTAATTACCTGCTTAAGAGCCTGCCTAATTAGGGGCCTAATTAACTGCCTAATTGCCTGCCTATTTGCCTGCCTTATTGCCTGCTTAATTAACTGCCTAATTGCCTGCCTAATTGCCTGCTTATTAGCTGCATAATTGCTTGCCTTACTAACTGCCTTATTGCCTGCCTTATTGCCTGCCTAATCATCTGTCTTATTGCCTGCCTAATTAACTGCTGCATTCCCTGCTTAATTGCCTGCCTAATGGCCTGCCTAATCAACTGACTAATTGCCTGCCTCATTGCCTGCCTAATTAACTGCCTAATTGGCTGCCCTATTGCCTACCTAATTGTCTGCTCACTATTTGCCTGCCTTATTGCCTCCTTAATTGCCAGCCTAATTGCCTCCTTAATTGCCTGCCTAATTGCCTGCCTAATTAACTGCCTAATAAACTTCCTTATTGCCTGCCTAATTTACTGCCTAATTGCCTGCCTAATTTACTGCCTAATTATCTGCCTAATTGCTCGCCTTATTGCCTGTCCATTTACCTGCCTAATTATCTCCCTAATTGCCTGCCTAATTAACTACCTAATTGCCTGCCTAATTGCCTGCATAATTCTTTGCCTAATTAACTGCCTTATTGCCTGCTTAATTGCCTGCTCTATTGCCTGCCTAATTAACTGCCTAACTGCCTGCCTAATTAACTGCCTAATTAAGTGCCTAATTGCCTACCTAATTAAATGCCTAATATCCTGCCTGATTGCCTGCCTAATTAACTGCCTAATTGCCTGCCTAATTGACTGCCTCATTAACTGCCTAATTGACTGCCTAATTATCTGCCTAATTGACTGCCTTATTGCCTGCCTAATTGCTTGCCTAACTGTCTGCCTAATTACCTGCCAAATTGCCTGCCTACCTAATAAACTGCTTAATTGCATTCCTAAATGCCTGCATGCCTAATTGATTCCCTAATTAACTGCCTAATTGCCTGCTTAATTAACTGCCTAATTGCTTGCATAATTGCCTGCCTAATTAACTGCCTAATTAAGTGCCTAATTGCCTGCCTTATTAACTGCCTAATTTCCTGCCTTACTGCCTGCCTAATTGCCTGCCTAATTAACGGCCTAATTGCATGCCTAATTAACTGCCTAATTGCCTGCTTAATTAACTGCCTATTTGCCTGCCTAATTGCCTGCATAATTGCTTGCCTAATTAACTGCCTTTTTGCCTGCCTAATTGCCTGCTCTATTGTCTGCCTAATTAACTGCCTAACTGTTTGCCTAATTAACTGCCTAATTAAGTGCCTAATTAACTGCCTAATAGCCTGCCTAATTAGGGGCCTAATTAACTGCCTAATTGCCAGCCTAATTTACTGCCTTACTGCCTGCCTAATTGCTTGCCTGCCTAATTGCCTACCTAATTGCCTGCCTAATTGTCTGCCTAATTACCTGCATAATTGCCTGCCTAATTGCTTGCCTGACTAATTGCCTGCCTAATTAACTGCCCAATTGCCTGCCTAATTAACTGCCTAATTGCCTGCCTAATTACCAGCCAAATTGCCTGCTCGCCTAATGAATTGCTTAATTGCCTGCCTAATTGCCTACCTGCCTAATTACCTGCTTAATAGCCTGCCTAATTAGAAACCTAATTAACTGCCTAATTGTCTGCCTAATTACCTGCATAATTGCCTGCCTAATTGCTTGCCTGACTAATTGCCTGCCTAATTAACTGCCCAATTGCCTGCCTAATTAACTGCCTAATTGCCTGCCTGACTGCCTACTTAATTGCCTGCCTTATTAACTGCCTAATTGCCTGCCTAATTACCTGCCAAATTGCCTGCTTGCCTAATGAATTTCTTAATTGCCTGCCTAATTGCCTGCCTGACTAATTACCTGCTTAATAGCCTGCCTAATTAGGGGCCTAATTAACTGCCTAATTGCCTGACTGCCTAATTACCTGCTTAATAGCCTGCCTAATTAGGGGCCTAATTAACTGCCTAATTGACTGCCTAATTACCTGCATAATTGCCTGCCTAATTATCTGCCTAATTAAATGCCTAATTGCCTGCCTTATTGCCTGCCTAATCATCTGTCTTATTGCCTGCCTAATTAACTGCTGCATTCCCTGCTTAATTGCCTGCCTAATGGCCTGCCTAATCAACTGACTAATTGCCTGCCTCATTGCCTGCCTAATTAACTGCCTAATTGGCTGCCTTATTGCCTACCTAATTGTCTGCTCACTATTTGCCTGCCTAATTGCCTCCTTAATTGCCTGCCTAATTGCCTTCTTAATTGCCTGCCTAATTGCCTGCCTAATAAACTGCCTAATTAACTGCCTTACTGCCTGCCAAATTGCCTGCCAGCCTAATTTCCTGCCTGCCTAATTTCTTGCCTATTTTAGTATCTTATTGCCAGCCGAATTTACTGCCTAATTGCCTGCCTAATTGCCTGCCTAATTGCCTGCCTAATATACTGCCTAATTAACTGCCTAATAAACTGTCTAATTGCCTGCCTAATTTCCTGCCTAATTAACTGCCTAATTTCCTGCATTATTGCCTGCCTAGTTGCTTGCCTAATCAACTACCTTATTGCCTGTCTAATTGCCTGCTCTATTGACTGCCTAATTAACTGCCTAATTGCCACCTAATTAACTGCCTAATTAACTGTCTAAATGCCTGCCTAATTAACTGCCTAATTTCCTGCCTAAATAACTGCCTAATTTCCTGCCTTATTGCCTGCCTAATTGCCTGCCTAATTAATTGTCTAATTGCCAGCCTAATTAACTGCCTTATTTCCTGCCTTATTGCCTGCCTATTTAACTGCCTAATTAACTGCCTAATTGCCTGCCTAACTGCCAGCCTAATTGCCTGCCTAATTGCCTGCCTAATTAACTGCCTATTTGCCTGCTTAAATGCCTGCCTAATTGACTGCCTAATTGTCTGCCTAATTGCTTACCTAATTAACTACCTAATTGCATGCAAAATTAACTGCCTAATTTCCAGCCTTATTGCCTGCCTAATTGCCTGCCTAATTAATTGTCTAATTGCCAGCCTAATTAACTGCCTTATTTCCTGCCTTATTGCCTGCCTATTTGCCTGCCTAATTTCCTGCCTAATTGCCTGCCTAATTAACTGCCTAATTGCCTGCCTAATTAACTGCCTAATTATCTGCCTAATTGCTTGCCTAATTGCCTGTCCATTTACCTGCCTAATTGCCTGCCTAATTGCCTGCCTAATTAACCGGCTAATTGCCTGCCTAATCAACTGCCTAATTTCCTGCCTAATTGCCTGCCTAATTAACTTCCTAATTGCCTGCCTAATTAACTGCCTAATTATCTGCCTAATTGCTTGCCTAATTGCCTGTCCAATTACCTGCCTAATTATCTCCCTAATTGCCTGCCTAATTAACTACCTAATTGCCTGCCTAATTGCCTGCCTAATTAACTGCCTAATTAACTGCCTAATTGCCTGCCTATTTGACTGCCTAATTAACTGCCTAATTGACTGCCAAATTATCTGCCTAATTGACTGCCTTATTGCCTGCCTAATTGCTTGCCTTATTGTCTGCCTAATTACCTGCCAAATTGCCTGCCTACCTAATAAACTGCTTAATTGCATTCCTAAATGCCTGCCTGCCTAATTGCTTCCCTAATTAACTGCCTAATTGCCTGCTTAATTAACTGCCTAATTGCTTGCCTAATTGCCTGCCTAATTAACTGCCTAATTAAGTGCCTAATTGCCTGCCTTATTAACTGCCTAATTTCCTGCCTTATTGCCTGCCTAATTGCCTGCCTAATTAACGGCCTAATTGCATGCCTAATTAACTGCCTAATTGCCTGCTTAATTAACTGCCTATTTGCCTGCCTAATTGCCTGCATAATTGCTTGCCTAATTAACTGCCTTTTTGCCTGCCTAATTGCCTGCTCTATTGCCTGCCTAATTAACTGCCTAACTGCCTGCCTAATTAACTGCCTAATTAACTGCCTAATAGCCTGCCTAATTAGGGGCCTTATTAACTGCCTAATTGCCTGCCTAATTGCCTGCATGCCTAATTACCTGCTAAATAGCCTGCCTAATTAGGAACCTAATTAACTGCCTAATTGTCTGCCTAATTACCTGCATAATTGCCTGCCTAATTGCTTGCCTGACTAATTGCCTGCCTAATTAACTGCCCAATTGCCTGCCTAATTAACTGCCTAATTGCCTGCCTGATTGCCTACTTAATTGCCTGCCTAATTAACTGTCTAATTGCCTGCCTAATTACCTGCCAAATTGCCTGCTTGCCTAATGAATTGCTTAATTGCCTGCCTAATTGCCTGCCTGACTAATTACCTGCTAAGTAGCCTGCCTAATTAGGGGCCAAATTAACTGCCTAATTGCCTGCCTAATTGCCTGACTGCCTAATTACCTGCTTAATAGCCTGCCTAATTAGGGGCCTAATTAACTGCCTAATTGCCTGCCTAATTACCTGCATAATTGCCTGCCTAATTATCTGCCTAATTAAATGCCTAATTGGCTGCCTTATTGCCTACCTAATTGTCTGCTCACTATTTGCCTGCCTAATTGCCTCCTTAATTGCCAGCCTAATTGCCTCCTTAATTGCCTGCCTAATTGCCTGCCTAATTAACTGCCTAATTAACTGCCTTATTGCCTGCCTAATTAACTGCCTAATTGCCTGCCTAATTTACTGCCTAATTATCTGCCTAATTGCTCGCCTTATTGCCTGTCCATTTACCTGCCTAATTATCTCCCTAATTGCCTGCCTAATTAACTACCTAATTGCCTACCTAATTGCCTGCATAATTCTTTGCCTAATTAACTGCCTTATTGCCTGCTTAATTGCCTGCTCTATTGCCTGCCTAATTAACTGCCTAACTGCCTGCCTAATTAACTGCCTAATTAAGTGCCTAATTGACTACCTAATTAAATGCCTAATATCCTGCCTGATTGCCTGCCTAATTAACTGCCTAATTGCCTGCCTAATTGACTGCCTCATTAACTGCCTAATTGACTGCCTAATTATCTGCCTAATTGACTGCCTTATTGCCTGCCTAATTGCTTGCCTAATTGTCTGCCTAATTACCTGCCAAATTGCCTGCCTACCTAATAAACTGCTTAATTGCATTCCTAAATGCCTGCCTGCCTAATTGATTCCCTAATTAACTGCCTAATTGCCTGCTTAATTAACTGCCTAATTGCTTGCATAATTGCCTGCCTTATTGCCTGCCTAATTGCCTGCCTAATTAACGGCCTAATTGCATGCCTAATTAACTGCCTAATTGCCTGCTTAATTAACTGCCTATTTGCCTGCCTAATTTCCTGCATAATTGCTTGCCTAATTAACTGCCTTTTTGCCTGCCTAATTCCCTGCTCTATTGTCTGCCTAATTAACTGCCTAACTGTTTGCCTAATTAACTGCCTAATTAAGTGCCTAATTGCCTGCCTAATTAAATGCCTAATATCCTGCCTCATTGCCTGCCTAATTAACTGCCTAATTGCCTGCCTAATTGACTGCCTCTTTAACTGCCTAATTGACTGCCTAATTATCTGCCTAATTGACTGCCTTATTGCCTGCCTAATTGCTTGCCTAATTGTCTGCCTAATTACCTGCCAAATTGCCTGCCTACCTAATAAACTGCTTAATTGCATTCCTAAATGCCTGCCTGCCTAATTGCTTCCCTAATTAACTGCCTAATTGCCTGCTTAATTAACTGCCTAATTGCTTGCCTAATTGCCTGCCTAATTAACTGCCTAATTAAGTGCCTAATTGCCTGCCTTATTAACTGCCTAATTTCCTGCCTTATTGCCTGCCTAATTGCCTGCCTAATTAACGGCCTAATTGCATGCCTAATTAACTGCCTAATTGCCTGCTTAATTAACTGCCTATTTGCCTGCCTAATTGCCTGCATAATTGCTTGCCTAATTAACTGCCTTTTTGCCTGCCTAATTGCCTGCTCTATTGCCTGCCTAATTAACTGCCTAACTGCCTGCCTAATTAACTGCCTAATTAAGTGCCTAATTAACTGCCTAATAGCCTGCCTAATTGCCTGCATGCCTAATTACCTGCTAAATAGCCTGCCTAATTAGGAACCTAATTAACTGCCTAATTGTCTGCCTAATTACCTGCATAATTGCCTGCCTAATTGCTTGCCTGACTAATTGCCTGCCTAATTAACTGCCCAATTGCCTGCGTAATTAACTGCCTAATTGCCTGCCTGATTGCCTACTTAATTGCCTGCCTAATTAACTGCCTAATTGCCTGCCTAATTACCTGCCAAATTGCCTGCTTGCCTAATGAATTGCTTAATTGCCTGCCTAATTGCCTGCCTGACTAATTACCTGCTAAATAGCCTGCCTAATTAGGGGCCAAATTAACTGCCTAATTGCCTGCCTAATTGCCTGACTGCCTAATTACCTGCTTAATAGCCTGCCTAATTAGGGGCCTAATTAACTGCCTAATTGCCTGCCTATTTGCCTGCCTTATTGCCTGCTTAATTAACTGCCTAATTGCCTGCCTAATTGCCTGCTTATTAGCTGCATAATTGCTTGCCTTACTAACTGCCTTATTGCCTGCCTTATTGCCTGCCTAATCATCTGTCTTATTGCCTGCCTAATTAACTGCTGCATTCCCTGCTTAATTGCCTGCCTAATGGCCTGCCTAATCAACTGACTAATTGCCTGCCTCATTGCCTGCCTAATTAACTGCCTAATTGGCTGCCTTATTGCCTACCTAATTGTCTGCTCACTATTTGCCTGCCTTATTGCCTCCTTAATTGCCATCCTAATTGCCTCCTTAATTGCCTGCCTAATTGCCTGCCTAATTAACTGCCTAATAAACTTCCTTATTGCCTGCCTAATTTACTGCCTAATTGCCTGCCTAATTTACTGCCTAATTATCTGCCTAATTGCTCGCCTTATTGCCTGTCCATTTACCTGCCTAATTATCTCCCTAATTGCCTGCCTAATTAACTACCTAATTGCCTGCCTAATTGCCTGCATAATTCTTTGCCTAATTAACTGCCTTATTGCCTGCTTAATTGCCTGCTCTATTGCCTGCCTAATTAACTGCCTAACTGCCTGCCTAATTAACTGCCTAATTAAGTGCCTAATTGCCTACCTAATTAAATGCCTAATATCCTGCCTGATTGCCTGCCTAATTAACTGCCTAATTGCCTGCCTAATTGACTGCCTCATTAACTGCCTAATTGACTGCCTAATTATCTGCCTAATTGACTGCCTTATTGCCTGCCTAATTGCTTGCCTAATTGTCTGCCTAATTACCTGCCAAATTGCCTGCCTACCTAATAAACTGCTTAATTGCATTCCTAAATGCCTGCATGCCTAATTGATTCCCTAATTAACTGCCTAATTGCCTGCTTAATTAACTGCCTAATTGCTTGCATAATTGCCTGCCTAATTAACTGCCTAATTAAGTGCCTAATTGCCTGCCTTATTAACTGCCTAATTTCCTGCTTTATTGCCTGCCTAATTGCCTGCCTAATTAACGGCCTAATTGCATGCCTAATTAACTGCCTAATTGCCTGCTTAATTAACTGCCTATTTGCCTGCCTAATTGCCTGCATAATTGCTTGCCTAATTAACTGCCTTTTTGCCTGCCTAATTGCCTGCTCTATTGTCTGCCTAATTAACTGCCTAACTGTTTGCCTAATTAACTGCCTAATTAAGTGCCTAATTAACTGCCTAATAGCCTGCCTAATTAGGGGCCTAATTAACTGCCTAATTGCCAGCCTAATTTACTGCCTTACTGCCTGCCTAATTGCTTGCCTGCCTAATTGCCTACCTAATTGCCTGCCTAATTGTCTGCCTAATTACCTGCATAATTGCCTGCCTAATTGCTTGCCTGACTAATTGCCTGCCTAATTAACTGCCCAATTGCCTGCCTAATTAACTGCCTAATTGCCTGCCTGATTGCCTACTTAATTGCCTGCCTAATTAACTGCCTAATTGCCTGCCTAATTACCAGCCAAATTGCCTGCTCGCCTAATGAATTGCTTAATTGCCTGCCTAATTGCCTACCTGCTTAATTACCTGCTTAATAGCCTGCCTAATTAGGGGCCTTATTAACTGCCTAATTGCCTGCCTAATTGCCTGCATGCCTAATTACCTGCTAAATAGCCTGCCTAATTAGAAACCTAATTAACTGCCTAATTGTCTGCCTAATTACCTGCATAATTGCCTGCCTAATTGCTTGCCTGACTAATTGCCTGCCTAATTAACTGCCCAATTGCCTGCCTAATTAACTGCCTAATTGCCTGCCTGATTGCCTACTTAATTGCCTGCCTTATTAACTGCCTAATTGCCTGCCTAATTACCTGCCAAATTGCCTGCTTGCCTAATGAATTTCTTAATTGCCTGCCTAATTGCCTGCCTGACTAATTACCTGCTTAATAGCCTGCCTAATTAGGGGCCTAATTAACTGCCTAATTGCCTGACTGCCTAATTACCTGCTTAATAGCCTGCCTAATTAGGGGCCTAATTAACTGCCTAATTGCCTGCCTAATTACCTGCATAATTGCCTGCCTAATTATCTGCCTAATTAAATGCCTAATTGCCTGCCTAATTGGCTGTCTTATTGCCTGCCTATTTGCCTGCCTTATTGCCTGCTTAATTAACTGCCTAATTGCATGCCTAATTGCCTGCTTATTAGCTGCATAATTGCCTTACTTACTAACTGTCTTATTGCCTGCCTTATTGCCTGCCTAATCATGTGTCTTATTGCCTGCCTAATTAACTGCTGCATTCCCTGCTTAATTGCCTGCCTAATGGCCTGCCTAATCAACTGACTAATTGCCTGCCTCATTGCCTGCCTAATTAACTGCCTAATTGGCTGCCTTATTGCCTACCTAATTGTCTGCTCACTATTTGCCTGCCTAATTGCCTCCTTAATTGCCTGCCTAATTGCCTTCTTAATTGCCTTCCTAATTGCCTGCCTAATAAACTGCCTAATTAACTGCCTTACTGCCTGCCAAATTGCCTGCCAGCCTAATTTCCTGCCTGCCTAATTTCTTGCCTATTTTAGTGCCTTATTGCCTGCCGAATTTACTGCCTAATTGCCTGCCTAATTGCCTGCCTAATTGCCTGCCTAATATACTGCCTAATTAACTGCCTAATAAACTGTCTAATTGCCTGCCTAATTAACTGCCTAATTTCCTGCATTATTGCCTGCCTAGTTGCTTGCCTAATCAACTACCTTATTGCCTGTCTAATTGCCTGCTCTATTGACTGCCTAATTAACTGCCTAATTGCCACCTAATTAACTGCCTAATTAACTGTCTAAATGCCTGCCTAATTAACTGCCTAATTTCCTGCCTAATTAACTGCCTAATTTCCTGCCTTATTGCCTGCCTAATTGCCTGCCTAATTAATTGTCTAATTGCCAGCCTAATTAACTGCCTTATTTCCTGCCTTATTGCCTGCCTATTTAACTGCCTAATTAACTGCCTAATTGCCTGCCTAACTGCCAGCCTAATTGCCTGCCTAATTGCCTGCCTAATTAACTGCCTATTTGCCTGCTTAAATGCCTGCCTAATTGACTGCCTAATTGTCTGCCTAATTGCTTACCTAATTAACTACCTAATTGCATGCAAAATTAACTGCCTAATTTCCAGCCTTATTGCCTGCCTAATTGCCTGCCTAATTAATTGTCTAATTGCCAGCCTAATTAACTGCCTTATTTCCTGCCTTATTGCCTGCCTATTTGCCTGCCTAATTTCCTGCCTAATTGCCTGCCTAATTAACTGCCTAATTGCCTGCCTAATTAACTGCCTAATTATCTGCCTAATTGCTTGCCTAATTGCCTGTCCATTTACCTGCCTAATTGCCTGCCTAATTGCCTGCCTAATTAACCGGCTAATTGCCTGCCTAATCAACTGCCTAATTTCCTGCCTAATTGCCTGCCTAATTAACTTCCTAATTGCCTGCCTAATTAACTGCCTAATTATCTGCCTAATTGCCTGCCTAATTAACTACCTAATTGCCTGCCTAATTGCCTGCCTAATTAACTGCCTAATTAACTGCCTAATTGCCTGCCTATTTGACTGCCTAATTAACTGCCTAATTGACTGCCAAATTGTCTGCCTAATTACCTGCATAATTGCCTGCCTAATTGCTTGCCTGACTAATTGCCTGCCTAATTAACTGCCCAATTGCCACCTAATTAACTGCCTAATTGCCTGCCTGATTGCCTACTTAATTGCCTGCCTAATTAACTTCCTAATTGCCTGCCTAATTAACTGCCTAATTATCTGCCTAATTGCTTGCCTAATTGCCTGTCCAATTACCTGCCTAATTATCTCCCTAATTGCCTGCCTAATTAACTACCTAATTGCCTGCCTAATTGCCTGCCTAATTAACTGCCTAATTAACTGCCTAATTGCCTGCCTATTTGACTGCCTAATTAACTGCCTAATTGACTGCCAAATTATCTGCCTAATTGACTGCCTTATTGCCTGCCTAATTGCTTGCCTTATTGTCTGCCTAATTACCTGCCAAATTGCCTGCCTACCTAATAAACTGCTTAATTGCATTCCTAATTGCCTGCCTGCCTAATTGCTTCCCTAATTACTGCCTAATTGCCTGCCTAATTAACTGCCTAATTAAGTGCCTAATTGCCTGCCTTATTAACTGCCTAATTTCCTGCCTTATTGCCTGCCTAATTGCCTGCCTATTTAACGGCCTAATTGCATGCCTAATTAACTGCCTAATTGCCTGCTTAATTAACTGCCTATTTGCCTGCCTAATTGCCTGCATAATTGCTTGCCTAATTAACTGCCTTTTTGCCTGCCTAATTGCCTGCTCTATTGCCTGCCCAATTAACTGCCTAATTGCCTCCCTAAATGCCTGCCTAATTGCCTGCCTAATTGCCTGACTGCCTAATTACCTGCTTAATAGCCTGCCTAATTAGGGGCCTAATTAACTGCCTAATTGCCTGCCTAATTACCTGCATAATTGCCTGCCTAATTATCTGCCTAATTAAATGCCTAATTGCCTGCCTAATTGGCTGTCTTATTGCCTGCCTATTTGCCTGCCTTATTGCCTGCTTAATTAACTGCCTAATTGCCTGCCTAATTGCCTGCTTATTAGCTGCATAATTGCTTGCTTTACTAACTGCCTTATTGCCTGCCTTATTGCCTGCCTAATCATCTGCCTAATGGCCTGCCTAATCAACTGAATAATTGCCTGTCTCATTGCCTGCCTAATTAACTGCCTAATTGGCTGCCTTATTGCCTACCTAATTGTCTGCTCACTATTTGCCTGCCTAATTGCCTCCTTAATTGCCAGCCTAATTGCCTCCTTAATTGCCTGCCTAATTGCCTGCCTAATTAACTGCCTAATTAACTGCCTTACTGCCTGCCTAATTGCCTGCCAGCCTAATTTCCTGCCTGCCTAATTTCTTGCCTATTTTAGTGCCTTATTGCCTGCCGAATTTACTGCCTAATTGCCTGCCTAATTGCCTGCCTAATTGCCTGCCTAATATACTGCCTAATTAACTGTCTAATAAACTGTCTAATTGCCTGCCTAATTTCCTGCCTAATTAACTGCCTAATTTTCTGCATTATTGCCTGCCTAGTTGCTTGCCTAATCAACTACCTTATTGCCTGTCTAATTGCCTGCTCTATTGACTGCCTAATTAACTGCCTAATTGCCACCTAATTAACTGCCTAATTAACTGTCTAATTGCCTGCCTAATTAACTGCCTAATTTCCTGCCTAATTAACTGCCTAATTTCCTGCCTTATTGCCTGCCTAATTGCCTGCCTAATTAATTGTCTAATTGCCAGCCTAATTAACTGCCTTATTTCCTGCCTTATTGCCTGCCTATTTAACTGAATAATTGCCTGCCTCATTGCCTGCCTAATTAACTGCCTAATTGGCTGCCTTATTGCCTACCTAATTGTCTGCTCACTATTTGCCTGCCTAATTGCCTCCTTAATTGCCAGCCTAATTGCCTCCTTAATTGCCTGCCTAATTGCCTGCCTAATTAACTGCCAAATTTCCAGCCTTATTGCCTGCCTAATTGCCTGCCTAATTAATTGTCTAATTGCCAGCCTAATTAACTGCCTTATTTCCTGCCTTATTGCCTGCCTATTTGCCTGCCTAATTTCCTGCCTAATTGCCTGCCTAATTAACTGCCTAATTGCCTGCCCAATTAACTGCCTAATTATCTGCCTAATTGCTTGCCTAATTGCCTGTCCATTTACCTGCCTAATTGCCTGCCTAATTGCCTGCCTAATTAACCGGCTAATTGCCTGCCTAATCAACTGCCTAATTTCCTGCCTAATTGCCTGCCTAATTAACTTCCTAATTTCCTGCCTAATTAACTGCCTAATTAACTGCCTAATTGCCTGCCTAATTAACTGCCTAATTATCTGCCTAATTGCTTGCCTAATTGCCTGTCCATTTACCTGCCTAATTGCCTGCCTAATTGCCTGCCTAATTAACCGGCTAATTGCCTGACTAATCAACTGCCTAATTTCCTGCCTAATTGCTTCCCTAATTACTGCCTAATCGCCTGCTTAATTAACTGCCTAATTGCTTGCCTAATTGCCTGCCTTATTAACTGCCTAATTTCCTGCCTTATTGCCTGCCTAATTAACTGCTTAATTGCTTGCCTAATTGCCTGCTTAATTAACTGCCTATTTGCCTGCCTAGTTGCCTGCATAATTGCTTGCCTAATTAACTGCCTTATTGCCTGCCTAATTGCCTGCTCTATTGCCTGCCAAATTAACTGCCTAACTGCCTGCCTAATTAGCTGCCTAATTAAGTGCCTAATTGCCTGCCTTATTAACTGCCTAATTTCCTGCCTTATTGCCTGCCTAATTTCCTGCCTAATTGCTTCCCTAATTACTGCCTAATCGCCTGCTTAATTAACTGCCTAATTGCTTGCCTAATTGCCTGCCTTATTAACTGCCTAATTTCCTGCCTTATTGCCTGCCTAATTAACTGCTTAATTGCTTGCCTAATTGCCTGCTTAATTAACTGGCTATTTGCCTGCCTAGTTGCCTGCATAATTGCTTGCCTAATTAACTGCCTAATTGCCTGCCTTATTCCCTGCTTAATTGCCTGCCTAATTAACTGCTTATTGCCTGCCTTATTAACTGCCTAATTGCCAGCCTCATTGCCTGCCTAATTGCCTGCCTAATTAACTGCCTTATTGCCTGCCTAATTGCCTGCCTAATTGTCTGCCTTACAAATATCCTGCCTAATTGCCAGCCTAATTTCCTTCCTAATTATCTGCCTAATTAAATGCCTAATTGCCTGCCTAATTGGCTGTCTTATTGCCTGCTTATTTGCCTGCCTTATTGCCTGCTTAATTAACTGCCTAATTGCCTGTCTAATTAACTGCCTAATTAACTGCCTTACTGCCTGCCTAATTGCCTGCCAGCCTAATTTCCTGCCTGCCTAATTTCCTGCCTATTTTATTGCCTTATTGCCTGCCGAATTTACTGCCTAATTGCCTGACTAATTGCCTGCCTAATTTCCTGCCTATTTAACTGCCTAATTAACTGCCTAATAAACTGTCTATTTGCCTGCCTAATTACTGCCTAATTAACTGCCTAATTTCATGCCTTTGTGCCTGCCTAATTGCCTGCCTAAATAATTGTCTAATTGCCAGCCTAATTAACTGTCTAATTTCCTGCCTAATTAACTGCCTAATTTCCTGCCTTATTGCCTGCCTATTCGCCTGCCTAATTAACTGCCTAATTGCCTGCCTAATTGCCTGCCTAATTGCCTGCCTAATTAACTGCCTAATTGCCTGCCTAATTCTCTGCCTTACTGCCTGCCTAATTGCCTGCCTGCCTAAATGCCTGAATATTTGCCTGCCTAATTTCCTGCTCAATTGCCTGCCTAATTACTTGCCTAATTGCCTGCCTAATTAACTGCCTAATTACCTGCCTACTTGCCTGCCTAATTAACTGCCTAATTGCCTGCCTAATTAACTGCCTAAATGCCTGCCTAAAAGCCTGCCTAATTGCTTGCTTAATTAACTACCTAATTGCGTGTATAATTACCTGCCTACTTGCCTGCCTAATTAACTGCGTAATTGCCTGCCCAATTAACTGCCTAATTGCCTGCCTAAATGCCTGCCTAATTACCTGCCAAATTGCCTGCTTGCCTAATTTACTGCTTAATTGCCTGCACTAATTGCCTGCCTGCCAAATTACCTGCTTAATAGCATGCCTTATTACCTGCTTAATAGCCTGCCTAATTAGGGGCCTTATTAACTGCCTAATTGCCTGCCTAATTGCCTGCCTAATTAACTGGCTAATTGCCTGCCTAATCAACTGCCTAATTTCCTGCCTAATTGCCTGCCTAATTAACTGCCTAATTGCCTGCCTAATTGCCTGCATAATTCTTTGCCTAATTAATTGCCTTATTGCCTGCTCTATTGCCTGCCTAATTAACTGCCTAACTGCCTGCCTAATTACTGCCTAATTAAGTGCCTAATTGCCTGCCTAATTAAATGCCTAATATCCTGCCTAATTACCTGCATAATTAACTGCCTAATTAACTGCCTAATTGCCTGCCTATTTGACTGCCTAATAAACTGCCTAATTGACTGCCAAATTATCTGCCTAATTGACTGCCTTATTGCCTGCCTAATTGCTTAACTAATTGTCTGCCTAATTACCTACCAAATTGCCTGCCTACCTAATAAACTGCTTAATTGCATTCCTAATTGCCTGCCTGCCTAATTGCTTCCCTAATTAACTGCCTAATTGCCTGCATAATTAACTGCCTAATTGCTTGCCTAATTGCCTGCCTTATTAACTGTCTAATTAAGTGCCTAATTGCCTGCCTTATTAACTGCTAAATTTCCTGCCTTATTGCCTGCCTAATTGCCTGCCTAATTAACTGCTTAATTGCTTGACTAATTAACTGCCTAATTGCCTGCTTAATTAACTGCCTATTTGCCTGCCTAATTGCCTGCATAATTGCTTGCCTAATTAACTGCCTTATTGCCTGCCTAATTGCCTGCTCTATTGCCTGCCTAATTAACTGCCTAACTGTTTGCCTAATTAAGTGCCTAATTAAGTGCCTAATTGCCTGCCTTATTAATGGCCTAATTTCCTGCCTTATTGCCTGCCTAATTAACTGCCTAATTGCCTGCCTAATTAACTGCCTAATTGCCTGCTTTATTAACTGCCTAATTGCCTGCCTAATGGCCTGCCTAATTATCTGCCTATTTGCCTGCCTAATAAACTGCCTAATTGCCTGCCAAATTGCCTGCTTAATTGCCTTCCTAATTGCCTGTCTTATTAACTGCCTAATTGTCTGCTTAATTGACTGCCTATTTGCCTGCATAATTGCCTGCTTAATTACCTGCTTAATTGCCTGCCTAATTAACTGCCTGATTGACTGTCTAATTGCTTGTCTAATTGTCTACCTAATTACCTGCCAAATTGCCTGCCTACCAAATAAACTGTTTAATTGCATTCCTAATTGCCTGCGCGCCTAATATATTCCCTAATTAACTGCCTATTATTCTGCCTAATAAACTGCCTAATTGCCTGCCAAATTGTCTGCCTTATTGCATGCCAGCCTAAATGCCTGCTTAATTGCCTTCCTAATTGCCTGCCATATTAACTGCCTAATTGCCCGCATAATTGCCTGCCTAAATGCCTGCATAATTGCCTGCCTATTTGCCAGTTTAATTGCCTGCCTAATTAACTGCCTAACTGCCTGCCTAATTGCCTGCCTAAGTAACTTCCTGCCTAATTGCTTGCCTAATTAACTGCCTAATTGCCTGCTTAATTGCCTGCCAAATTGCCTGCCTAATTAATTGCGTAATTGCTTGCTAATTAACTGCCTTATTGCCTGCCTAATTGCCTGCCCAATTGCCTGCCTAATTGTCTGCCTGACAAATATCCTGCCAAATTGCCAGCCTAATTACTTGCCTAATTATCTGCCTAATTAAATGCCTAATTGCCTGCCTAATTGGCTGTCTTATTGCCTGCCTATTTGCCTGCCTTATTGCCTGCTTAATTAACTGCCTAATTGCCTGACCTATTGCCTGCCTAATTAGCTGCATTATTGCTTGCCTTACTAACTGCCTTATTGCCTGCCTTATTGCCTGCCTAATCATCTCTCTTATTGCCTGCCTAATTAACTGCTTAATTCCCTGCTTAATTGCCTGCCTATTTAACTGCCTAATTGCCTGCCTAATCAACTGACTAATTGCCTGCCTCATTGCCTGCCTAATTAACTGCCTAATTTCGTGCCTTATTGCCTGCCTAATCGTCTGCTCACTATTTGCCTGCCTAATTGCCTCCTTAATTGCCTGCCTAATTGCCTGCCTAATTAACTGCCTAATTAACTGCCTTACTGCCTGCCTAATTGCCTGCCAGCCTAATTGCCTGCCTGCCTAATTTCCTGCCTATTTTAGTGCCTTATTGCCTGCCGAATTTACTGCCTAATTGCCTGCCTAATTGCCTGCCTAATTGCCTGCCTATTTAAATGGCTAATTAACTGCCTTATAAACTGTCTAATTGCCTGCCTAATTAACTGCCTAATTTCCTGCCTAATTGCCTGCTCTATTGCCTGCCTAATTAACTGCCTAATTGCCACCTAATTAAATGCCTAATTTCCTGCCTAATTAACTGCCTAATTTCCTGCCTTATTGCCTGCCTATGTGCCTGCCTATTTAACTGCCTAATTGCCTGCCTAATTGCCTGCCTAATTGCCTGCCTAATTAACTGCCTAATTGCCTGCCTAATTCTCTGCCTTACTGCCTGCCTAATTGCCTGCCTGCCTAAATGCCCGTATATTTGCCTGCCTAATTTCCTGCTGAATATCCTGCCTAATTACTTGCCTAATTGTTTGCCTAATTAACTGCCTAATTACCTTTCTACTTGCCTGCCTAATTAACTGCCTAATTGCCTGCTTGCCTAATTTACTGCTTAATTGCCTGCACTAATTGCCTGCCTGCCAAATTACCTGTTTAATAGCATGCCTAATTACCTGCTTAATAGCCTGCTTATTAGGGGCCTTATTAACTGCCTAATTGCCTGCCTAATTAACTGCCTAATTGCCTGCCTAATTGGCTGCCTAATTAACTGGCTAATTGCCTGCCTAATCAACTGCCTTATTTCCTGCTTAATTGCCTGCCTAATTAACTGCCTGATTGATTGTCTAATTGCCTGTCCATTTACCTGCCTAATTATCTCCCTAATTGCCTGCCTAATTAACTACCTAATTGCCTGCCTAATTGCCTGCATAATTCTTTGCCTAATTAACTGCTTTATTGCCTGCCCAATTGCCTGCTCCATTGCCTGCGTAATTAACTGCCTAACTGCCTGCCTAATTAACTGCCTAATTTTGTGCCTAATTGCCTGCCTAATTAAATGCCTAATATCCTGCCTGATTGCCTTACTAATTGCCTTCCTAATAAACTGCCTAATTAACTGCCTAATTGCCTGCCTATTTGACTGCCTAATTAACTGCCAATTTGACTGCCAAATTATCTGCCTAATTGACTGCCTTATTGCCTGCCTAATTGCTTGCCTAATTGTCTGCCTAATTACCTGCCAAATTGCCTGCCTACCTAATAAACTGCTTAATTGCATTCCTAATTGCCTGCCTGCCTAATTGCTTCCCTAATTAACTGCCTAATTGCCTGCTTAATTAACTGCCTAATTGCTTGCCTAATTGCCTGCCTAATTAACTGCCTAATTAAGTGCCTAATTGCCTGCCTTATTAACTGCTAAATTTCATGCCTAATTGCCTGCCTAATTGCCTGCCTAATTAACTGCTTAATTGCTTGACTAATTAACTGCCTAATTGCCTGCTTAATTAACTGCCTATTTGCCTGCCTAGTTGCCTGCATAATTGCTTGCCTAATTAACTGCCTTATTGCCTGCCTAATTGCCTGCTCCATGCCTGCCTAATTAACTGCCTAACTGCCTGCCTAATTAACTGCCTAATTAAGTGCCTAATTGCCTGCCTTATTAACTGCCTAATTTCCTGCCTTTTTGCCTGCCTAATTAACTGCCTAATTGCCTGCCGAATTAACTGCCTAATTGCCTGCTTAATTAACTGCCTAATTGCCTGCCTAATTGCCTGCCTAATTAACTGCCTATTTGCCTGCCTAATAAACTGCCTGATTGACTGCCTAATTGCTTGACTAATTGCCTGCTCCATTGCCTGCCTAATTAACTGCCTAACTGCCTGCCTAATTAACTTCCTAGTTTTGTGCTTAATTGCCTGCCTAATTAAATGCCTAATATCCTGCCTCATTGCCTGCCTAATTGCCTGCCTAATTGCCTGCCTAATTGCCTGCCTTATTGCCTGCCTGCCTGCCTAAATGCCGTCTTAATTGCCTTCCTAATTGCCTGCCTTATTAACTGCCTAATTGCCTGCCCAATTAACTGCCTAATTACCTGCTAAATTGCCTGCCTATTTGCCTGCATAATTGCCTGCATAATTGGCTGCCTAATTACCTGCTTAATTGCCTGCCTAATTAACTGCCTGATTGACTGCCTAATTGTTTGTCTTATTGTCTGCCAAATTACCTGCCAAATTGCCTGCCTAACTAATAAACTGTTTAATTGCATTCCTAATATCCTGCGCGCCTAATATCTTCCCTAATTAACTGCCTAATTGCCTGCCTAATTGTCTGCTCACTATTTGCCTGCCTAATTGCCTGCCTAATTGCCTGCCTAATTACCTGCCTAATTGCCTGCCTAATTGTCTGCCTAATTGTCTGCCTGACAAATATCCTGCCTAATTGCCAGCCTAATTGGCTGTCTTATTGCCTGCCTATTTGCCTGCCTTATTGCCTGCTTAATTAACTGACTAATTGCCTGCCTCATTGCCTGCCTAATTAGCTGCATAATTGCTTGCCTTACTAACTGCCTTATTGCCTGCCTTATTGCCTGCCTAATCATCTGTCTTATTGCCTGCCTAATTCCCTGCTTAATTGCCTGCCTAATTAACTGCTTTTTGCCTGCCTTATTAACTGCCTAATTGCCAGCCTCATTGCCTGCCTAATTGCCTGCCTAATTAACTGCCTAATTGCCTGCCAAATTGTCTGCTCACTATTTGCCTGCCTAATTGCCTGCCTAATTGCCTGCCTATTTAACTGCCTAATTGCCTGCCTAATCAACTGATTAATTGCCTGCCTCATTGCCTGCCTAATTAACTGCCTAATTGCCTGCCTTATTGCCTGTCTAATTGTCTGCTCACTATTTGCCTGCCTAATTGCCTCCTTAATTGCCTGCCTAATTGCCTGCCTAATTAACTGCCTAATTGCCTGCCTAATTGCTGCCTAATTGCTTGCCTAATTGCCTGCCTAATCAACTGCCTAATTGCCTGCCTAATTGCCTGCTTAATTGCTTGCCTAATTGCCTGCCTAATTACCTGCCAAATTGCTTGCCTGCCTAATTAACTGCTTAATTGCCTGCCTTATTACCTGCCTGCCTAATTGCCTGCCTGCTTAATGGCCTGCCAGCCTAATTGCCTGCCTGCCTAATTTCCTGCCTAATTTCCTGCCTTATTGCCTGCCTAATTTACTGCCTAATTGCCTGCCTCATTGCCTGCCTAATTGTCTGCCTAATTGCTTGCCTAATCACCTACCTAATTGCGTGCCTAATTACCTGCCTACTTGCCTGCCTAATTAACTGCCTAACTGCCTGTCTAATTAACTGCCTTATAGCCTTCCTAATTGCCTACCTAATTACCTGCCAAATTGCCTGCTTGCCTAATGAATTGCTTAATAGCCTGCCTAATTGCCTGCCTGCCTAATTATCTGTTTAATTGCCTGCCTAATTAACTACCTAAATACCTGCATTATTGCCTGCCTAGTTGCTTGCCTAATTAACTACCTTATTGCCTGCCTAATTGCCTGCTCTATTGCCTGCCTAATTAACTGCCTAATTGCCACCTAATTAACTGCCTAATTAACTGTCTAATTGCCTGCCTAATTAACTGCCTAATTTCCTGCCTAAATAACTGCCTAATTTCCTGCCTAATTAACTGCCTAATTGCCTGCCTAATTAACAGCCTAATTGCCTGCCTTTTTTACTGCCTAATTAACTGCCTAATTGCCTGCCTAATTATCTGCCTAATTGACTGCCTAATTGCCTGACTAATTAACTGCATAATTAACTGCCTTACTGCCTGCCTAATTGCTTGCCTGCCTAATTGCCTACCTAATTGCCTGCCTTCCTGCCTAATTAACTGCCTAATTGCCTGACTAATTGCTTGCCTAATTGTCTGCCGAATTACCTGCCTAATTGCCTGCCTATTTGCCTGCCTAATTAACTGCCTAATTGCCTGCCTAATTGCCTACCTAATTAACGGACTTACTGCCTGCCTAATTGCTTGCCTGCCTAATTGCCTACCTAATTGCCTGCCTTCCTGCTTAATTGCCTGCATTATTGCCTGCGTTATTGCCTGCCTAATTACCTGCTTATTGCCTGCCTAATATTTGCCTAATTGCCTGCCTAATTAACTGCCTTAATGCCTATCTAATTGCTTGCTTTCCTAATTGCCTACCTATTTGCTTGCCTTCCTGCCTAATTGCCTGCCTAATTTACTTTATAATTGCCTGCCTTAATAAATGTCTAATTACCTGCTTAATTATCTGCTTAATTGTCTGCCTTATTGCCAGCCTAATTGCCTGCCTAATCGCCTGCCTAATTGCCTGCCAAATCGCCTGCCTAATTACGTGCCAATTCGCCTGCTTACACAATTAACTGCTTAAATGCATGCCTAATTGCCTGCTTGCCTAATTGCTTGCCTGCCTAATTGCCGACCTAATTGCCTGTTATTTGAATACATAATTGCCTGCCTTATTAACTGCCTAATTGCCTGATTAATTAATTGCCTAATTGCCTGCTTAATTAACTGCCTAATTGCCTGCTTAATTAACTGCCTAATTGCCTGCTTTATTGCCTGCCTCATTAACTGCCTAATTGCCTGCCTTATTAACTGCTTTATTAACTCCCTAATTGCCTGCCTTATAGCCTGACTAATTGCCTGCCGAATTACCTGCCAAATTGCCTGCCTAATTAACTGCTTAATATATTGCCTTATTGCCTGCATAATTGCCTGCTCAATTAACTACCTCTTACCAGCCGAATTGCCTGCCTAAATTGCCTGACTAATTAACTTCCTTATAGCCTGCTTAATTGCCTGCTTAATTGCCTGCCTAATTGTTTACCTAAATAATTGCCTAATTGCCTGCCTAATTATCTGCCTAATTGCCTGCCTAATTAACTACCCAAATACCTGCATTATTGCCTGCCTATTTGCTTGCCTAATTAACTACATTAATGCCTGCCTAATTGCTTGCTCTATTGCCTGCTTAATAAACTGCCTAATTGCCACCTAATTAACTGCCTAATTAACTGCCTAATTACCTGCCTATTTAACTGCCTTATTTCCTGCCTAATTAACTGCCTAATTTCCTGCCTTATTGCCTGCCTAATTGCCTGCCTAATTAACTGCCTAATTGCCTGACAAAGTAACTGCCTTATTGCCTGCCTAATTGCCTGTTTAATTAACTGCCTAATTGCAAGGCCTAATAAACTGCCTAATTTACTGCCTTATAGCCTTCCTAATTGCCTGCCTGCCTAAGTAACTTCCTGCCTAATTGATTTCCTTATTGCTTGCCTAATTAACTGCCTAATTGCCTCCTTAATTGCCTGCCTAATTGCATGCCTTATTAACTGCCTAATTGCCTGCCTAATTAATTGCCTGCCTAATTGCCTGCCAGCCTAATTGCCTGCCTGCCTAATTTTCTGCCTGATTTAGTGCATAATTTACTGCCTAATTGCCTGCCTAATTAACTGCCTAATTAACTGCCTAATTACCTGCCTATGTAACTGCCTTATTACCTGCCTAATTGCTTGCCTAATTGTCTGCCTTATTACCTGCCTAATTGCCTGCCTAATTGCCTGCCTATTTAACTGCCTAAATGCCTGCCTAATTAACTGTCTAATTGCCTGCCTAATTGCCTGTTTAATTAACTGCCTAATTGCAAGGCCTAATAAACTGCCTAATTTACTGCCTTATAGCCTTCCTAATTGCCTGCCTGCCTAAGTAACTTCCTGCCTAATTGATTTCCTTATTGCTTGCCTAATTAACTGCCTAATTGCCTCCTTAATTGCCTGCCTTATTGCATGCCTTATTAACTGCCTAATTGCCTGCCTAATTAATTGCCTGCCTAATTGCCTGCCAGCCTAATTGCCTGCCTGCCTAATTTTCTGCCTGATTTAGTGCATAATTTACTGCCTAATTGCCTGCCTAATTGCCTGCCTAATTGCCTGCCTAATTAACTGCCTAATTGCCTGCTTAAATGCCTGCCTAATTGACTGCCTAATTGTTTGCCTAATTAACTACCTAATTGCGTGCATAATTACCTGCCTACTTGCCTGCCTAATTAAATGCCTAATTGCCTGCCCAATTAACTGCCTAATTGCCTGCCTAATTACCTGCCAAATTTCCTGCTTGCCTAATTATTGCTTAATTGCCTGCACTAATTGCCTGCCTGCCAAATTACCTGCTTAATAGCATGCCTAATTACCTGCTTAATAATCTGCCTAATTAGGGGCCAAATTAACTACCTAATTGCCTGCCTTATAACTGCCTAATTGCCTGCCGAATTACCTGCCAAATTGCCTGCCTAATTAACTGCTTAATATATTGCCTCATAGCCTGCCTAATTGTCTGCCTAATTGCTTGCCTAATCACCTACCTAATTGCGTGCCTAATTACCTGCCTACTTGCCTGCCTAATTAACTGCCTAACTGCCTGTCTAATTAACTGCCTAATAGCCTTCCTAATTGCCTACCTAATTACCTGCCAAATTGCCTGCTTGCCTAATGAATTGCTTAATAGCCTGCCTAATTGCCTGCCTGCCTAATTATCTGTTTAATTGCCTGCCTAATTAACTACCTAAATACCTGCATTATTGCCTGCCTTGTTGCTTGCCTAATTAACTACCTTATTGCCTGCCTAATTGCCTGCTCTATTGCCTGCCTAATTAACTGCCTAATTGCCACCTAATTAACTGCCTAACTAACTGTCTAATTGCCTGCCTAATTAACTGCCTAATTTCCTGCCTAAATAACTGCCTAATTTCCTGCCTTATTGCCTGCCTAATTAACTGCCTAATTGCCTGCCTAATTAACAGCCTAATTGCCTGCCTTTTTTACTGCCTAATTAACTGCCTAATTGCCTGCCTAATTATCTGCCTAATTGACTGCCTAATTGCCTGTCTAATTAACTGCATAATTAACTGCCTTACTGCCTGCTTAATTGCTTGCCTGCCTAATTGCCTACCTAATTGCCTGCCTTCCTGCCTAATTAACTGCCTAATTGCCTGCCTAATTGCTTGCCTAATTGTCTGCCGAATTACCTGCCTAATTTCCTGCGTATTTGCCTGCCTAATTAACTGCCTAATTGCCTGCCTAATTGCCTACCTAATTATTGGACTTACTGCCTGCCTAATTGCTTGCCTGCCTAATTGCCTACCTAATTGCCTGCTTTCCTGCTTAATTGCCTGCATTATTGCCTGCGTTATTGCCTGCCTAATTGCCTGCCTAATTACCTGCTTATTGCCTGCCTAATATTTGCCTAATTGCCTGCCTAATTAACTGCCTTAATGCCTATCTAATTGCTTGCTTTCCTAATTGCCTACCTATTTGCTTGCCTTCCTGCCTAATTGCCTGCCTAATTTACTTTATAATTGCCTGCCTTAATAACTGCCTAATTACCTGCTTAATTAACTGCTTAATTGTCTGCCTTATTGCCAGCCTAATTGCCTGCCTAATCGCCTGCCTAATTGCCTGCCAAATCGCCTGCCTAATTACGTGCCAATTTGCCTGCTTACCCAATTAACTGCTTAAATGCATGCCTAATTGCCTGCCTGCCTAATTGCTTGCCTGCCTAATTGCCGACCTAAATGCCTGCCTATTTGAATTCATAATTGCCTGCCTTATTAACTGCCTTATTGCCTGCTTAATTAACTGCCTAATTGCCTGCTTAATTAACTGCCTAATTGCCTGCCTTATTGCCTGCCTCAATAACTGCCTAATTGCCTGCCTTATTAACTGCTTTATTAACTCCCTAATTGCCTGCCTTATAGCCTGACTAATTGCCTGCCGAATTACCTGCCAAATTGCCTGCCTAATTAACTGCTTAATATATTGCCTTATTGCCAGCATAATTGCCTGCTCAATTAACTACCTATTACCAGCCAAATTGCCTGCCTAATTGCCTGACTAATTAACTTCCTTATAGCCTGCTTAATTGCCTGCTTAATTGCCTGCCTAATTGTTTGCCTAAATAATTGCCTAATTGCCTGCCTAATTATCTGCCTAATTGCCTGCCTAATTAACTACCCAAATACCTGCATTTTTGCCTGCCTAGTTGCTTGCCTTATTAACTACATTTATGCCTGCCTAATTGCCTGCTCTATTGCCTGCTTAATAAACTGCCTAATTGCCACCTAATTAACTGCCTAATTAACTGCCTAATTACCTGCCTATTTAACTGCCTTATTTCCTGCCTAATTAACTGCCTAATTTCCTGCCTTATTGCCTGCCTAATTGCCTGCCTAATTAACTGCCTAATTGCCTGACAAATTAAATGCCTAATTGTCTGCCTAATTAACAGCCTATTTGCCTGCCTATTTAACTGTCTAATTAACTGCCTAATTGCCAGCATAATTATCTGCCTTATTAACTGCCTAATTGACTGCCTAATTATCTGCCTAATTGACTGCCTTATTGCCTGCCTAATTGCTTGCCTAATTGTCTGTCTAATTACCTGCCAAATTGCCTGCCTACCTAATAAACTGCTTAATTGCATTCCTAAATGCCTGCCTGCCTAATTGATTCCCTAATTAACTGCCTAATTGCCTGCTTAATTAACTGCCTAATTGCTTGCATAATTGTCTGCCTAATTAACTGCCTAATTAAGTGCCTAATTGCCTGCCTTATTAACTGCCTAATTTCCTGCCTTATTGCCTGCCTAATTTCCTGCCTAATTAACGGCCTAATTGCATGCCTAATTAACTGCCTAATTGCCTGCTTAATTAACTGCCTATTTGCTTGCCTAATTGCCTGCATAATTGCTTGCCTAATTAACTGCCTTTTTGCCTGCCTAATTGCCTGCTCTATTGTCTGCCTAATTAACTGCCTAACTGTTTGCCTAATTAACTGCCTAATTAAGTGCCTAATTAACTGCCTAATAGCCTGCCTAATTAGGGGCCTAATTAACTGCCTAATTGCCAGCCTAATTTACTGCCTTACTGCCTGCCTAATTGCTTGCCTGCCTAATTGCCTACCTAATTGCCTGCCTAATTGTCTGCCTAATTACCTGCATAATTGCCTGCCTAATTGCTTGCCTGACTAATTGCCTGCCTAATTAACTGCCCAATTGCCTGCCTAATTAACTGCCTAATTGCCTGCCTGATTGCCTACTTAATAGCCTGCCTAATTAACTGCCTAATTGCCTGCCTAATTACCAGCCAAATTGCCTGCTCGCCTAATGAATTGCTTAATTGCCTGCCTAATTGCCTACCTGCCTAATTACCTGCTTAATAGCCTGCCTAATTAGGGGCCTTATTAACTGCCTAATTGCCTGCCTAATTGCCTGCATGCCTAATTACCTGCTAATAGCCTGCCTAATTAGAAACCTAATTAACTGCCTAATTGTCTGCCTAATTACCTGCATAATTGCCTGCCTAATTGCTTGCCTGACTAATTGCCTGCCTAATTAACTGCCCAATTGCCTGCCTAATTAACTGCCTAATTGCCTGCCTGATTGCCTACTTAATTGCCTGCCTAATTAACTGCCTAATTGCCTGCCTAATTACCTGCCAAATTGCCTGCTTGCCTAATGAATTTCTTAATTGCCTGCCTAATTGCCTGCCTGACTAATTACCTGCTTAATAGCCTGCCTAATTAGGGGCCTAATTAACTTCCTAATTGCCTGACTGCCTAATTACCTGCTTAATAGCCTGCATAATTAGGGGCCTAATTAACTGCCTAATTGCCTGCCTAATTACCTGCATAATTGCCTGCCTAATTATCTGCCTAATTAAATGCCTAATTGCCTGCCTAATTGGCTGTCTTATTGCCTGCCTTTTTGCCTGCCTTATTGCCTGCTAATTAACTGCCTAATTGCATGCCTAATTGCCTGCTTATTAGCTGCATAATTGCCTTACTTACTAACTGTCTTATTGCCTGCCTTATTGCCTGCCTAATCATCTGTCTTATTGCCTGCCTAATTAACTGCTGCATTCCCTGCTTAATTGCCTGCCTAATGGCCTGCCTAATCAACTGACTAATTGCCTGCCTCATTGCCTGCCTAATTAACTGCCTAATTGGCTGCCTTATTGCCTACCTAATTGTCTGCTCACTATTTGCCTGCCTAATTGCCTCCTTAATTGCCTGCCTAATTGCCTTCTTAATTGCCTGCCTAATTGCCTGCCTGCCTAATTTCTTGCCTATTTTAGTGCCTTATTGCCTGCCGAATTTACTGCCTAATTGCCTGCCTAATTGCCTGCCTAATTGCCTGACTAATATACTGCCTAATTAACTGCCTAATAAACTGTCTAATTGCCTGCCTAATTTCCTGCCTAATTAACTGCCTAATTTCCTGCATTATTACCTGCCTAGTTGCTTGCCTAATCAACTACCTTATTGCCTGTCTAATTGCCTGCTCTATTGACTGCCTAATTAACTGCCTAATTGCCACCTAATTAACTGCCTAATTAACTGTCTAAATGCCTGCCTAATTAACTGCCTAATTTCCTGCCTAATTAACTGCCTAATTTCCTGCCTTATTGCCTGCCTAATTGCCTGCCTAATTAATTGTCTAATTGCCAGCCTAATTAACTGCCTTATTTCCTGCCTTATTGCCTGCCTATTTAACTGCCTAATTAACTGCCTAATTGCCTGCCTAACTGCCAGCCTAATTGCCTGCCTAATTGCCTGCCTAATTAACTGCCTATTTGCCTGCTTAAATGCCTGCCTAATTGACTGCCTAATTGTCTGCCTAATTGCTTACCTAATTAACTACCTAATTGCGTGCAAAATTAACTGCCTAATTTCCAGCCTTATTGCCTGCCTAATTGCCTGCCTAATTAATTGTCTAATTGCCAGCCTAATTAACTGCCTTATTTCCTGCCTTATTGCCTGCCTATTTGCCTGCCTAATTTCCTGCCTAATTGCCTGCCTAATTAACTGCCTAATTGCCTGCCTAATTAACTGCCTAATTATCTGCCTAATTGCTTGCCTAATTGCCTGTCCATTTACCTGCCTAATTGCCTGCCTAATTGCCTGCCTAATTAACCGGCTAATTGCCTGCCTAATCAACTGCCTAATTTCCTGCCTAATTGCCTGCCTAATTAACTTCCTAATTGCCTGCCTAATTAACTGCCTAATTATCTGCCTAATTGCTTGCCTAATTGCCTGTCCAATTACCTGCCTAATTATCTCCCTAATTGCCTGCCTAATTAACTACCTAATTGCCTGCCTAATTGCCTGCCTAATTAACTGCCTAATTAATTGCCTAATTGCCTGCCTATTTGACTGCCTAATTAACTGCCTAATTGACTGCCAAATTATCTGCCTAATTGACTGCCTTATTGCCTGCCTAATTGCTTGCCTTATTGTCTGCCTAATTACCTGCCAAATTGCCTGCCTACCTAATAAACTGCTTAATTGCATTCCTAATTGCCTGCCTGCCTAATTGCTTCCCTAATTACTGCCTAATTGCCTGCTTAATTAACTGCCTAATTGCTTGCCTAATTGCCTGCCTTATTAACTGCCTAATTAAGTGCCTAATTGCCTGCCTAATTAAATGCCTAATATCCTGCCTGATTGCCTGCCTAATTAACTGCCTAATTGCCTGCCTAATTGACTGCCTCTTTAACTGCCTAATTGACTGCCTAATTATCTGCCTAATTGACTGCCTTATTGCCTGCCTAATTGCTTGCCTAATTGTCTGCCTAATTACCTGCCAAATTGCCTGCCTACCTAATAAACTGCTTAATTGCATTCCTAAATGCCTGCCTGCCTAATTGCTTCCCTAATTAACTGCCTAATTGCCTGCTTAATTAACTGCCTAATTGCTTGCCTAATTGCCTGCCTAATTAACTGCCTAATTAAGTGCCTAATTGCCTGCCTTATTAACTGCCTAATTTCCTGCCTTATTGCCTGCCTAATTGCCTGCCTAATTAACGGCCTAATTGCATGCCTAATTAACTGCCTAATTGCCTGCTTAATTAACTGCCTATTTGCCTGCCTAATTGCCTGCATAATTGCTTGCCTAATTAACTGCCTTTTTGCCTGCCTAATTGCCTGCTCTATTGCCTGCCTAATTAACTGCCTAACTGCCTGCCTAATTAACTGCCTAATTAAGTGCCTAATTAACTGCCTAATAGCCTGCCTAATTAGGGGCCTTATTAACTGCCTAATTGCCTGCCTAATTGCCGGCATGCCTAATTACCTGCTAAATAGCCTGCCTAATTAGGAACCTAATTAACTGCCTAATTGTCTGCCTAATTACCTGCATAATTGCCTGCCTAATTGCTTGCCTGAATAATTGCCTGCCTAATTAACTGCCCAATTGCCTGCCTAATTAACTGCCTAATTGCCTGCCTGATTGCCTACTTAATTGCCTGCCTAATTAACTGCCTAATTGCCTGCCTAATTACCTGCCAAATTGCCTGCTTGCCTAATGAATTGCTTAATTGCCTGCCTAATTGCCTGCCTGACTAATTACCTGCTAAGTAGCCTGCCTAATTAGGGGCCAAATTAACTGCCTAATTGCCTGCCTAATTGCCTGACTGCCTAATTACCTGCTTAATAGCCTGCCTAATTAGGGGCCTAATTAACTGCCTAATTGCCTGCCTAATTACCTGCATAATTGCCTGCCTAATTATCTGCCTAATTAAATGCCTAATTGCCTGCCTAATTGGCTGTCTTATTGCCTGCCTATTTGCCTGCCTTATTGCCTGCTTAATTAACTGCCTAATTGCCTGCCTAATTGCCTGCTTATTAGCTGCATAATTGCTTGCCTTACTAACTGCCTTATTGCCTGCCTTATTGCCTGCCTAATCATCTGTCTTATTGCCTGCCTAATTAACTGCTGCATTCCCTGCTTAATTGCCTGCCTAATGGCCTGCCTAATCAACTGACTAATTGCCTGCCTCATTGCCTGCCTAATTAACTGCCTAATTGGCTGCCTTATTGCCTACCTAATTGTCTGCTCACTATTTGCCTGCCTAATTGCCTCCTTAATTGCCAGCCTAATTGCCTCCTTAATTGCCTGCCTAATTGCCTGCCTAATTAACTGCCTAATTAACTGCCTTATTGCCTGCCTAATTAACTGCCTAATTGCCTGCCTAATTTACTGCCTAATTATCTGCCTAATTGCTCGCCTTATTGCCTGTCCATTTACCTGCCTAATTATCTCCCTAATTGCCTGCCTAATTAACTACCTAATTGCCTACCTAATTGCCTGCATAATTCTTTGCCTAATTAACTGCCTTATTGCCTGCTTAATTGCCTGCTCTATTGCCTGCCTAATTAACTGCCTAACTGCCTGCCTAATTAACTGCCTAATTAAGTGCCTAATTGCCTACCTAATTAAATGCCTAATATCCTGCCTGATTGCCTGCCTAATTAACTGCCTAATTGCCTGCCTAATTGACTGCCTCATTAACTGCCTAATTGACTGCATAATTATCTGCCTAATTGACTGCCTTATTGCCTGCCTAATTGCTTGCCTAATTGTCTGCCTAATTACCTGCCAAATTGCCTGCCTACCTAATAAACTGCTTAATTGCATTCCTAAATGCCTGCCTGCCTAATTGATTCCCTAATTAACTGCCTAATTGCCTGCTTAATTAACTGCCTAATTGCTTGCATAATTGCCTGCCTAATTAACTGCCTAATTGCCTGCCTAATTTACTGCCTAATTATCTGCCTAATTGCTCGCCTTATTGCCTGTCCATTTACCTGCCTAATTATCTCCCTAATTGCCAGCCTAATTGCCTCCTTAATTGCCTGCCTAATTGCCTGCCTAATTAACTGCCAAATTTCCAGCCTTATTGCCTGCCTAATTGCCTGCCTAATTAATTGTCTAATTGCCAGCCTAATTAACTGCCTTATTTCCTGCCTTATTGCCTGCCTATTTGCCTGCCTAATTTCCTGCCTAATTGCCTGCCTAATTAACTGCCTAATTGCCTGCCCAATTAACTGCCTAATTATCTGCCTAATTGCTTGCCTAATTGCCTGTCCATTTACCTGCCTAATTGCCTGCCTAATTGCCTGCCTAATTAACCGGCTAATTGCCTGCCTAATCAACTGCCTAATTTCCTGCCTAATTGCCTGCCTAATTAACTTCCTAATTTCCTGCCTAATTAACTGCCTAATTAACTGCCTAATTGCCTGCCTAATTAACTGCCTAATTATCTGCCTAATTGCTTGCCTAATTGCCTGTCCATTTACCTGCCTAATTGCCTGCCTAATTGCCTGCCTAATTAACCGGCTAATTGCCTGACTAATCAACTGCCTAATTTCCTGCCTAATTGCTTCCCTAATTACTGCCTAATCGCCTGCTTAATTAACTGCCTAATTGCTTGCCTAATTGCCTGCCTTATTAACTGCCTAATTTCCTGCCTTATTGCCTGCCTAATTAACTGCTTAATTGCTTGCCTAATTGCCTGCTTAATTAACTGCCTATTTGCCTGCCTAGTTGCCTGCATAATTGCTTGCCTAATTAACTGCCTTATTGCCTGCCTAATTGCCTGCTCTATTGCCTGCCAAATTAACTGCCTAACTGCCTGCCTAATTAGCTGCCTAATTAAGTGCCTAATTGCCTGCCTTATTAACTGCCTAATTTCCTGCCTTATTGCCTGCCTAATTTCCTGCCTAATTGCTTCCCTAATTACTGCCTAATCGCCTGCTTAATTAACTGCCTAATTGCTTGCCTAATTGCCTGCCTTATTAACTGCCTAATTTCCTGCCTTATTGCCTGCCTAATTAACTGCTTAATTGCTTGCCTAATTGCCTGCTTAATTAACTGGCTATTTGCCTGCCTAGTTGCCTGCATAATTGCTTGCCTAATTAACTGCCTAATTGCCTGCCTTATTCCCTGCTTAATTGCCTGCCTAATTAACTGCTTATTGCCTGCCTTATTAACTGCCTAATTGCCAGCCTCATTGCCTGCCTAATTGCCTGCCTAATTAACTGCCTTATTGCCTGCCTAATTGCCTGCCTAATTGTCTGCCTTACAAATATCCTGCCTAATTGCCAGCCTAATTTCCTTCCTAATTATCTGCCTAATTAAATGCCTAATTGCCTGCCTAATTGGCTGTCTTATTGCCTGCTTATTTGCCTGCCTTATTGCCTGCTTAATTAACTGCCTAATTGCCTGTCTAATTAACTGCCTAATTAACTGCCTTACTGCCTGCCTAATTGCCTGCCAGCCTAATTTCCTGCCTGCCTAATTTCCTGCCTATTTTATTGCCTTATTGCCTGCCGAATTTACTGCCTAATTGCCTGACTAATTGCCTGCCTAATTTCCTGCCTATTTAACTGCCTAATTAACTGCCTAATAAACTGTCTATTTGCCTGCCTAATTACTGCCTAATTAACTGCCTAATTTCATGCCTTTGTGCCTGCCTAATTGCCTGCCTAAATAATTGTCTAATTGCCAGCCTAATTAACTGTCTAATTTCCTGCCTAATTAACTGCCTAATTTCCTGCCTTATTGCCTGCCTATTCGCCTGCCTAATTAACTGCCTAATTGCCTGCCTAATTGCCTGCCTAATTGCCTGCCTAATTAACTGCCTAATTGCCTGCCTAATTCTCTGCCTTACTGCCTGCCTAATTGCCTGCCTGCCTAAATGCCTGAATATTTGCCTGCCTAATTTCCTGCTCAATTGCCTGCCTAATTACTTGCCTAATTGCCTGCCTAATTAACTGCCTAATTACCTGCCTACTTGCCTGCCTAATTAACTGCCTAATTGCCTGCCTAATTAACTGCCTAAATGCCTGCCTAAAAGCCTGCCTAATTGCTTGCTTAATTAACTACCTAATTGCGTGTATAATTACCTGCCTACTTGCCTGCCTAATTAACTGCGTAATTGCCTGCCCAATTAACTGCCTAATTGCCTGCCTAAATGCCTGCCTAATTACCTGCCAAATTGCCTGCTTGCCTAATTTACTGCTTAATTGCCTGCACTAATTGCCTGCCTGCCAAATTACCTGCTTAATAGCATGCCTTATTACCTGCTTAATAGCCTGCCTAATTAGGGGCCTTATTAACTGCCTAATTGCCTGCCTAATTGCCTGCCTAATTAACTGGCTAATTGCCTGCCTAATCAACTGCCTAATTTCCTGCCTAATTGCCTGCCTAATTAACTGCCTAATTGCCTGCCTAATTGCCTGCATAATTCTTTGCCTAATTAATTGCCTTATTGCCTGCTCTATTGCCTGCCTAATTAACTGCCTAACTGCCTGCCTAATTACTGCCTAATTAAGTGCCTAATTGCCTGCCTAATTAAATGCCTAATATCCTGCCTAATTACCTGCATAATTAACTGCCTAATTAACTGCCTAATTGCCTGCCTATTTGACTGCCTAATAAACTGCCTAATTGACTGCCAAATTATCTGCCTAATTGACTGCCTTATTGCCTGCCTAATTGCTTAACTAATTGTCTGCCTAATTACCTACCAAATTGCCTGCCTACCTAATAAACTGCTTAATTGCATTCCTAATTGCCTGCCTGCCTAATTGCTTCCCTAATTAACTGCCTAATTGCCTGCATAATTAACTGCCTAATTGCTTGCCTAATTGCCTGCCTTATTAACTGTCTAATTAAGTGCCTAATTGCCTGCCTTATTAACTGCTAAATTTCCTGCCTTATTGCCTGCCTAATTGCCTGCCTAATTAACTGCTTAATTGCTTGACTAATTAACTGCCTAATTGCCTGCTTAATTAACTGCCTATTTGCCTGCCTAATTGCCTGCATAATTGCTTGCCTAATTAACTGCCTTATTGCCTGCCTAATTGCCTGCTCTATTGCCTGCCTAATTAACTGCCTAACTGTTTGCCTAATTAAGTGCCTAATTAAGTGCCTAATTGCCTGCCTTATTAATGGCCTAATTTCCTGCCTTATTGCCTGCCTAATTAACTGCCTAATTGCCTGCCTAATTAACTGCCTAATTGCCTGCTTTATTAACTGCCTAATTGCCTGCCTAATGGCCTGCCTAATTATCTGCCTATTTGCCTGCCTAATAAACTGCCTAATTGCCTGCCAAATTGCCTGCTTAATTGCCTTCCTAATTGCCTGTCTTATTAACTGCCTAATTGTCTGCTTAATTGACTGCCTATTTGCCTGCATAATTGCCTGCTTAATTACCTGCTTAATTGCCTGCCTAATTAACTGCCTGATTGACTGTCTAATTGCTTGTCTAATTGTCTACCTAATTACCTGCCAAATTGCCTGCCTACCAAATAAACTGTTTAATTGCATTCCTAATTGCCTGCGCGCCTAATATATTCCCTAATTAACTGCCTATTATTCTGCCTAATAAACTGCCTAATTGCCTGCCAAATTGTCTGCCTTATTGCATGCCAGCCTAAATGCCTGCTTAATTGCCTTCCTAATTGCCTGCCATATTAACTGCCTAATTGCCCGCATAATTGCCTGCCTAAATGCCTGCATAATTGCCTGCCTATTTGCCAGTTTAATTGCCTGCCTAATTAACTGCCTAACTGCCTGCCTAATTGCCTGCCTAAGTAACTTCCTGCCTAATTGCTTGCCTAATTAACTGCCTAATTGCCTGCTTAATTGCCTGCCAAATTGCCTGCCTAATTAATTGCGTAATTGCTTGCTAATTAACTGCCTTATTGCCTGCCTAATTGCCTGCCCAATTGCCTGCCTAATTGTCTGCCTGACAAATATCCTGCCAAATTGCCAGCCTAATTACTTGCCTAATTATCTGCCTAATTAAATGCCTAATTGCCTGCCTAATTGGCTGTCTTATTGCCTGCCTATTTGCCTGCCTTATTGCCTGCTTAATTAACTGCCTAATTGCCTGACCTATTGCCTGCCTAATTAGCTGCATTATTGCTTGCCTTACTAACTGCCTTATTGCCTGCCTTATTGCCTGCCTAATCATCTCTCTTATTGCCTGCCTAATTAACTGCTTAATTCCCTGCTTAATTGCCTGCCTATTTAACTGCCTAATTGCCTGCCTAATCAACTGACTAATTGCCTGCCTCATTGCCTGCCTAATTAACTGCCTAATTTCGTGCCTTATTGCCTGCCTAATCGTCTGCTCACTATTTGCCTGCCTAATTGCCTCCTTAATTGCCTGCCTAATTGCCTGCCTAATTAACTGCCTAATTAACTGCCTTACTGCCTGCCTAATTGCCTGCCAGCCTAATTGCCTGCCTGCCTAATTTCCTGCCTATTTTAGTGCCTTATTGCCTGCCGAATTTACTGCCTAATTGCCTGCCTAATTGCCTGCCTAATTGCCTGCCTATTTAAATGGCTAATTAACTGCCTTATAAACTGTCTAATTGCCTGCCTAATTAACTGCCTAATTTCCTGCCTAATTGCCTGCTCTATTGCCTGCCTAATTAACTGCCTAATTGCCACCTAATTAAATGCCTAATTTCCTGCCTAATTAACTGCCTAATTTCCTGCCTTATTGCCTGCCTATGTGCCTGCCTATTTAACTGCCTAATTGCCTGCCTAATTGCCTGCCTAATTGCCTGCCTAATTAACTGCCTAATTGCCTGCCTAATTCTCTGCCTTACTGCCTGCCTAATTGCCTGCCTGCCTAAATGCCCGTATATTTGCCTGCCTAATTTCCTGCTGAATATCCTGCCTAATTACTTGCCTAATTGTTTGCCTAATTAACTGCCTAATTACCTTTCTACTTGCCTGCCTAATTAACTGCCTAATTGCCTGCTTGCCTAATTTACTGCTTAATTGCCTGCACTAATTGCCTGCCTGCCAAATTACCTGTTTAATAGCATGCCTAATTACCTGCTTAATAGCCTGCTTATTAGGGGCCTTATTAACTGCCTAATTGCCTGCCTAATTAACTGCCTAATTGCCTGCCTAATTGGCTGCCTAATTAACTGGCTAATTGCCTGCCTAATCAACTGCCTTATTTCCTGCTTAATTGCCTGCCTAATTAACTGCCTGATTGATTGTCTAATTGCCTGTCCATTTACCTGCCTAATTATCTCCCTAATTGCCTGCCTAATTAACTACCTAATTGCCTGCCTAATTGCCTGCATAATTCTTTGCCTAATTAACTGCTTTATTGCCTGCCCAATTGCCTGCTCCATTGCCTGCGTAATTAACTGCCTAACTGCCTGCCTAATTAACTGCCTAATTTTGTGCCTAATTGCCTGCCTAATTAAATGCCTAATATCCTGCCTGATTGCCTTACTAATTGCCTTCCTAATAAACTGCCTAATTAACTGCCTAATTGCCTGCCTATTTGACTGCCTAATTAACTGCCAATTTGACTGCCAAATTATCTGCCTAATTGACTGCCTTATTGCCTGCCTAATTGCTTGCCTAATTGTCTGCCTAATTACCTGCCAAATTGCCTGCCTACCTAATAAACTGCTTAATTGCATTCCTAATTGCCTGCCTGCCTAATTGCTTCCCTAATTAACTGCCTAATTGCCTGCTTAATTAACTGCCTAATTGCTTGCCTAATTGCCTGCCTAATTAACTGCCTAATTAAGTGCCTAATTGCCTGCCTTATTAACTGCTAAATTTCATGCCTAATTGCCTGCCTAATTGCCTGCCTAATTAACTGCTTAATTGCTTGACTAATTAACTGCCTAATTGCCTGCTTAATTAACTGCCTATTTGCCTGCCTAGTTGCCTGCATAATTGCTTGCCTAATTAACTGCCTTATTGCCTGCCTAATTGCCTGCTCCATGCCTGCCTAATTAACTGCCTAACTGCCTGCCTAATTAACTGCCTAATTAAGTGCCTAATTGCCTGCCTTATTAACTGCCTAATTTCCTGCCTTTTTGCCTGCCTAATTAACTGCCTAATTGCCTGCCGAATTAACTGCCTAATTGCCTGCTTAATTAACTGCCTAATTGCCTGCCTAATTGCCTGCCTAATTAACTGCCTATTTGCCTGCCTAATAAACTGCCTGATTGACTGCCTAATTGCTTGACTAATTGCCTGCTCCATTGCCTGCCTAATTAACTGCCTAACTGCCTGCCTAATTAACTTCCTAGTTTTGTGCTTAATTGCCTGCCTAATTAAATGCCTAATATCCTGCCTCATTGCCTGCCTAATTGCCTGCCTAATTGCCTGCCTAATTGCCTGCCTTATTGCCTGCCTGCCTGCCTAAATGCCGTCTTAATTGCCTTCCTAATTGCCTGCCTTATTAACTGCCTAATTGCCTGCCCAATTAACTGCCTAATTACCTGCTAAATTGCCTGCCTATTTGCCTGCATAATTGCCTGCATAATTGGCTGCCTAATTACCTGCTTAATTGCCTGCCTAATTAACTGCCTGATTGACTGCCTAATTGTTTGTCTTATTGTCTGCCAAATTACCTGCCAAATTGCCTGCCTAACTAATAAACTGTTTAATTGCATTCCTAATATCCTGCGCGCCTAATATCTTCCCTAATTAACTGCCTAATTGCCTGCCTAATTGTCTGCTCACTATTTGCCTGCCTAATTGCCTGCCTAATTGCCTGCCTAATTACCTGCCTAATTGCCTGCCTAATTGTCTGCCTAATTGTCTGCCTGACAAATATCCTGCCTAATTGCCAGCCTAATTGGCTGTCTTATTGCCTGCCTATTTGCCTGCCTTATTGCCTGCTTAATTAACTGACTAATTGCCTGCCTCATTGCCTGCCTAATTAGCTGCATAATTGCTTGCCTTACTAACTGCCTTATTGCCTGCCTTATTGCCTGCCTAATCATCTGTCTTATTGCCTGCCTAATTCCCTGCTTAATTGCCTGCCTAATTAACTGCTTTTTGCCTGCCTTATTAACTGCCTAATTGCCAGCCTCATTGCCTGCCTAATTGCCTGCCTAATTAACTGCCTAATTGCCTGCCAAATTGTCTGCTCACTATTTGCCTGCCTAATTGCCTGCCTAATTGCCTGCCTATTTAACTGCCTAATTGCCTGCCTAATCAACTGATTAATTGCCTGCCTCATTGCCTGCCTAATTAACTGCCTAATTGCCTGCCTTATTGCCTGTCTAATTGTCTGCTCACTATTTGCCTGCCTAATTGCCTCCTTAATTGCCTGCCTAATTGCCTGCCTAATTAACTGCCTAATTGCCTGCCTAATTGCTGCCTAATTGCTTGCCTAATTGCCTGCCTAATCAACTGCCTAATTGCCTGCCTAATTGCCTGCTTAATTGCTTGCCTAATTGCCTGCCTAATTACCTGCCAAATTGCTTGCCTGCCTAATTAACTGCTTAATTGCCTGCCTTATTACCTGCCTGCCTAATTGCCTGCCTGCTTAATGGCCTGCCAGCCTAATTGCCTGCCTGCCTAATTTCCTGCCTAATTTCCTGCCTTATTGCCTGCCTAATTTACTGCCTAATTGCCTGCCTCATTGCCTGCCTAATTGTCTGCCTAATTGCTTGCCTAATCACCTACCTAATTGCGTGCCTAATTACCTGCCTACTTGCCTGCCTAATTAACTGCCTAACTGCCTGTCTAATTAACTGCCTTATAGCCTTCCTAATTGCCTACCTAATTACCTGCCAAATTGCCTGCTTGCCTAATGAATTGCTTAATAGCCTGCCTAATTGCCTGCCTGCCTAATTATCTGTTTAATTGCCTGCCTAATTAACTACCTAAATACCTGCATTATTGCCTGCCTAGTTGCTTGCCTAATTAACTACCTTATTGCCTGCCTAATTGCCTGCTCTATTGCCTGCCTAATTAACTGCCTAATTGCCACCTAATTAACTGCCTAATTAACTGTCTAATTGCCTGCCTAATTAACTGCCTAATTTCCTGCCTAAATAACTGCCTAATTTCCTGCCTAATTAACTGCCTAATTGCCTGCCTAATTAACAGCCTAATTGCCTGCCTTTTTTACTGCCTAATTAACTGCCTAATTGCCTGCCTAATTATCTGCCTAATTGACTGCCTAATTGCCTGACTAATTAACTGCATAATTAACTGCCTTACTGCCTGCCTAATTGCTTGCCTGCCTAATTGCCTACCTAATTGCCTGCCTTCCTGCCTAATTAACTGCCTAATTGCCTGACTAATTGCTTGCCTAATTGTCTGCCGAATTACCTGCCTAATTGCCTGCCTATTTGCCTGCCTAATTAACTGCCTAATTGCCTGCCTAATTGCCTACCTAATTAACGGACTTACTGCCTGCCTAATTGCTTGCCTGCCTAATTGCCTACCTAATTGCCTGCCTTCCTGCTTAATTGCCTGCATTATTGCCTGCGTTATTGCCTGCCTAATTACCTGCTTATTGCCTGCCTAATATTTGCCTAATTGCCTGCCTAATTAACTGCCTTAATGCCTATCTAATTGCTTGCTTTCCTAATTGCCTACCTATTTGCTTGCCTTCCTGCCTAATTGCCTGCCTAATTTACTTTATAATTGCCTGCCTTAATAAATGTCTAATTACCTGCTTAATTATCTGCTTAATTGTCTGCCTTATTGCCAGCCTAATTGCCTGCCTAATCGCCTGCCTAATTGCCTGCCAAATCGCCTGCCTAATTACGTGCCAATTCGCCTGCTTACACAATTAACTGCTTAAATGCATGCCTAATTGCCTGCTTGCCTAATTGCTTGCCTGCCTAATTGCCGACCTAATTGCCTGTTATTTGAATACATAATTGCCTGCCTTATTAACTGCCTAATTGCCTGATTAATTAATTGCCTAATTGCCTGCTTAATTAACTGCCTAATTGCCTGCTTAATTAACTGCCTAATTGCCTGCTTTATTGCCTGCCTCATTAACTGCCTAATTGCCTGCCTTATTAACTGCTTTATTAACTCCCTAATTGCCTGCCTTATAGCCTGACTAATTGCCTGCCGAATTACCTGCCAAATTGCCTGCCTAATTAACTGCTTAATATATTGCCTTATTGCCTGCATAATTGCCTGCTCAATTAACTACCTCTTACCAGCCGAATTGCCTGCCTAAATTGCCTGACTAATTAACTTCCTTATAGCCTGCTTAATTGCCTGCTTAATTGCCTGCCTAATTGTTTACCTAAATAATTGCCTAATTGCCTGCCTAATTATCTGCCTAATTGCCTGCCTAATTAACTACCCAAATACCTGCATTATTGCCTGCCTATTTGCTTGCCTAATTAACTACATTAATGCCTGCCTAATTGCTTGCTCTATTGCCTGCTTAATAAACTGCCTAATTGCCACCTAATTAACTGCCTAATTAACTGCCTAATTACCTGCCTATTTAACTGCCTTATTTCCTGCCTAATTAACTGCCTAATTTCCTGCCTTATTGCCTGCCTAATTGCCTGCCTAATTAACTGCCTAATTGCCTGACAAAGTAACTGCCTTATTGCCTGCCTAATTGCCTGTTTAATTAACTGCCTAATTGCAAGGCCTAATAAACTGCCTAATTTACTGCCTTATAGCCTTCCTAATTGCCTGCCTGCCTAAGTAACTTCCTGCCTAATTGATTTCCTTATTGCTTGCCTAATTAACTGCCTAATTGCCTCCTTAATTGCCTGCCTAATTGCATGCCTTATTAACTGCCTAATTGCCTGCCTAATTAATTGCCTGCCTAATTGCCTGCCAGCCTAATTGCCTGCCTGCCTAATTTTCTGCCTGATTTAGTGCATAATTTACTGCCTAATTGCCTGCCTAATTAACTGCCTAATTAACTGCCTAATTACCTGCCTATTTAACTGCCTTATTACCTGCCTAATTGCTTGCCTAATTGTCTGCCTTATTACCTGCCTAATTGCCTGCCTAATTGCCTGCCTATTTAACTGCCTAAATGCCTGCCTAATTAACTGTCTAATTGCCTGCCTAATTGCCTGTTTAATTAACTGCCTAATTGCAAGGCCTAATAAACTGCCTAATTTACTGCCTTATAGCCTTCCTAATTGCCTGCCTGCCTAAGTAACTTCCTGCCTAATTGATTTCCTTATTGCTTGCCTAATTAACTGCCTAATTGCCTCCTTAATTGCCTGCCTTATTGCATGCCTTATTAACTGCCTAATTGCCTGCCTAATTAATTGCCTGCCTAATTGCCTGCCAGCCTAATTGCCTGCCTGCCTAATTTTCTGCCTGATTTAGTGCATAATTTACTGCCTAATTGCCTGCCTAATTGCCTGCCTAATTGCCTGCCTAATTAACTGCCTAATTGCCTGCTTAAATGCCTGCCTAATTGACTGCCTAATTGTTTGCCTAATTAACTACCTAATTGCGTGCATAATTACCTGCCTACTTGCCTGCCTAATTAAATGCCTAATTGCCTGCCCAATTAACTGCCTAATTGCCTGCCTAATTACCTGCCAAATTTCCTGCTTGCCTAATTATTGCTTAATTGCCTGCACTAATTGCCTGCCTGCCAAATTACCTGCTTAATAGCATGCCTAATTACCTGCTTAATAATCTGCCTAATTAGGGGCCAAATTAACTACCTAATTGCCTGCCTTATAACTGCCTAATTGCCTGCCGAATTACCTGCCAAATTGCCTGCCTAATTAACTGCTTAATATATTGCCTCATAGCCTGCCTAATTGTCTGCCTAATTGCTTGCCTAATCACCTACCTAATTGCGTGCCTAATTACCTGCCTACTTGCCTGCCTAATTAACTGCCTAACTGCCTGTCTAATTAACTGCCTAATAGCCTTCCTAATTGCCTACCTAATTACCTGCCAAATTGCCTGCTTGCCTAATGAATTGCTTAATAGCCTGCCTAATTGCCTGCCTGCCTAATTATCTGTTTAATTGCCTGCCTAATTAACTACCTAAATACCTGCATTATTGCCTGCCTTGTTGCTTGCCTAATTAACTACCTTATTGCCTGCCTAATTGCCTGCTCTATTGCCTGCCTAATTAACTGCCTAATTGCCACCTAATTAACTGCCTAACTAACTGTCTAATTGCCTGCCTAATTAACTGCCTAATTTCCTGCCTAAATAACTGCCTAATTTCCTGCCTTATTGCCTGCCTAATTAACTGCCTAATTGCCTGCCTAATTAACAGCCTAATTGCCTGCCTTTTTTACTGCCTAATTAACTGCCTAATTGCCTGCCTAATTATCTGCCTAATTGACTGCCTAATTGCCTGTCTAATTAACTGCATAATTAACTGCCTTACTGCCTGCTTAATTGCTTGCCTGCCTAATTGCCTACCTAATTGCCTGCCTTCCTGCCTAATTAACTGCCTAATTGCCTGCCTAATTGCTTGCCTAATTGTCTGCCGAATTACCTGCCTAATTTCCTGCGTATTTGCCTGCCTAATTAACTGCCTAATTGCCTGCCTAATTGCCTACCTAATTATTGGACTTACTGCCTGCCTAATTGCTTGCCTGCCTAATTGCCTACCTAATTGCCTGCTTTCCTGCTTAATTGCCTGCATTATTGCCTGCGTTATTGCCTGCCTAATTGCCTGCCTAATTACCTGCTTATTGCCTGCCTAATATTTGCCTAATTGCCTGCCTAATTAACTGCCTTAATGCCTATCTAATTGCTTGCTTTCCTAATTGCCTACCTATTTGCTTGCCTTCCTGCCTAATTGCCTGCCTAATTTACTTTATAATTGCCTGCCTTAATAACTGCCTAATTACCTGCTTAATTAACTGCTTAATTGTCTGCCTTATTGCCAGCCTAATTGCCTGCCTAATCGCCTGCCTAATTGCCTGCCAAATCGCCTGCCTAATTACGTGCCAATTTGCCTGCTTACCCAATTAACTGCTTAAATGCATGCCTAATTGCCTGCCTGCCTAATTGCTTGCCTGCCTAATTGCCGACCTAAATGCCTGCCTATTTGAATTCATAATTGCCTGCCTTATTAACTGCCTTATTGCCTGCTTAATTAACTGCCTAATTGCCTGCTTAATTAACTGCCTAATTGCCTGCCTTATTGCCTGCCTCAATAACTGCCTAATTGCCTGCCTTATTAACTGCTTTATTAACTCCCTAATTGCCTGCCTTATAGCCTGACTAATTGCCTGCCGAATTACCTGCCAAATTGCCTGCCTAATTAACTGCTTAATATATTGCCTTATTGCCAGCATAATTGCCTGCTCAATTAACTACCTATTACCAGCCAAATTGCCTGCCTAATTGCCTGACTAATTAACTTCCTTATAGCCTGCTTAATTGCCTGCTTAATTGCCTGCCTAATTGTTTGCCTAAATAATTGCCTAATTGCCTGCCTAATTATCTGCCTAATTGCCTGCCTAATTAACTACCCAAATACCTGCATTTTTGCCTGCCTAGTTGCTTGCCTTATTAACTACATTTATGCCTGCCTAATTGCCTGCTCTATTGCCTGCTTAATAAACTGCCTAATTGCCACCTAATTAACTGCCTAATTAACTGCCTAATTACCTGCCTATTTAACTGCCTTATTTCCTGCCTAATTAACTGCCTAATTTCCTGCCTTATTGCCTGCCTAATTGCCTGCCTAATTAACTGCCTAATTGCCTGACAAATTAAATGCCTAATTGTCTGCCTAATTAACAGCCTATTTGCCTGCCTATTTAACTGTCTAATTAACTGCCTAATTGCCAGCATAATTATCTGCCTTATTAACTGCCTAATTGACTGCCTAATTATCTGCCTAATTGACTGCCTTATTGCCTGCCTAATTGCTTGCCTAATTGTCTGTCTAATTACCTGCCAAATTGCCTGCCTACCTAATAAACTGCTTAATTGCATTCCTAAATGCCTGCCTGCCTAATTGATTCCCTAATTAACTGCCTAATTGCCTGCTTAATTAACTGCCTAATTGCTTGCATAATTGTCTGCCTAATTAACTGCCTAATTAAGTGCCTAATTGCCTGCCTTATTAACTGCCTAATTTCCTGCCTTATTGCCTGCCTAATTTCCTGCCTAATTAACGGCCTAATTGCATGCCTAATTAACTGCCTAATTGCCTGCTTAATTAACTGCCTATTTGCTTGCCTAATTGCCTGCATAATTGCTTGCCTAATTAACTGCCTTTTTGCCTGCCTAATTGCCTGCTCTATTGTCTGCCTAATTAACTGCCTAACTGTTTGCCTAATTAACTGCCTAATTAAGTGCCTAATTAACTGCCTAATAGCCTGCCTAATTAGGGGCCTAATTAACTGCCTAATTGCCAGCCTAATTTACTGCCTTACTGCCTGCCTAATTGCTTGCCTGCCTAATTGCCTACCTAATTGCCTGCCTAATTGTCTGCCTAATTACCTGCATAATTGCCTGCCTAATTGCTTGCCTGACTAATTGCCTGCCTAATTAACTGCCCAATTGCCTGCCTAATTAACTGCCTAATTGCCTGCCTGATTGCCTACTTAATAGCCTGCCTAATTAACTGCCTAATTGCCTGCCTAATTACCAGCCAAATTGCCTGCTCGCCTAATGAATTGCTTAATTGCCTGCCTAATTGCCTACCTGCCTAATTACCTGCTTAATAGCCTGCCTAATTAGGGGCCTTATTAACTGCCTAATTGCCTGCCTAATTGCCTGCATGCCTAATTACCTGCTAATAGCCTGCCTAATTAGAAACCTAATTAACTGCCTAATTGTCTGCCTAATTACCTGCATAATTGCCTGCCTAATTGCTTGCCTGACTAATTGCCTGCCTAATTAACTGCCCAATTGCCTGCCTAATTAACTGCCTAATTGCCTGCCTGATTGCCTACTTAATTGCCTGCCTAATTAACTGCCTAATTGCCTGCCTAATTACCTGCCAAATTGCCTGCTTGCCTAATGAATTTCTTAATTGCCTGCCTAATTGCCTGCCTGACTAATTACCTGCTTAATAGCCTGCCTAATTAGGGGCCTAATTAACTTCCTAATTGCCTGACTGCCTAATTACCTGCTTAATAGCCTGCATAATTAGGGGCCTAATTAACTGCCTAATTGCCTGCCTAATTACCTGCATAATTGCCTGCCTAATTATCTGCCTAATTAAATGCCTAATTGCCTGCCTAATTGGCTGTCTTATTGCCTGCCTTTTTGCCTGCCTTATTGCCTGCTAATTAACTGCCTAATTGCATGCCTAATTGCCTGCTTATTAGCTGCATAATTGCCTTACTTACTAACTGTCTTATTGCCTGCCTTATTGCCTGCCTAATCATCTGTCTTATTGCCTGCCTAATTAACTGCTGCATTCCCTGCTTAATTGCCTGCCTAATGGCCTGCCTAATCAACTGACTAATTGCCTGCCTCATTGCCTGCCTAATTAACTGCCTAATTGGCTGCCTTATTGCCTACCTAATTGTCTGCTCACTATTTGCCTGCCTAATTGCCTCCTTAATTGCCTGCCTAATTGCCTTCTTAATTGCCTGCCTAATTGCCTGCCTGCCTAATTTCTTGCCTATTTTAGTGCCTTATTGCCTGCCGAATTTACTGCCTAATTGCCTGCCTAATTGCCTGCCTAATTGCCTGACTAATATACTGCCTAATTAACTGCCTAATAAACTGTCTAATTGCCTGCCTAATTTCCTGCCTAATTAACTGCCTAATTTCCTGCATTATTACCTGCCTAGTTGCTTGCCTAATCAACTACCTTATTGCCTGTCTAATTGCCTGCTCTATTGACTGCCTAATTAACTGCCTAATTGCCACCTAATTAACTGCCTAATTAACTGTCTAAATGCCTGCCTAATTAACTGCCTAATTTCCTGCCTAATTAACTGCCTAATTTCCTGCCTTATTGCCTGCCTAATTGCCTGCCTAATTAATTGTCTAATTGCCAGCCTAATTAACTGCCTTATTTCCTGCCTTATTGCCTGCCTATTTAACTGCCTAATTAACTGCCTAATTGCCTGCCTAACTGCCAGCCTAATTGCCTGCCTAATTGCCTGCCTAATTAACTGCCTATTTGCCTGCTTAAATGCCTGCCTAATTGACTGCCTAATTGTCTGCCTAATTGCTTACCTAATTAACTACCTAATTGCGTGCAAAATTAACTGCCTAATTTCCAGCCTTATTGCCTGCCTAATTGCCTGCCTAATTAATTGTCTAATTGCCAGCCTAATTAACTGCCTTATTTCCTGCCTTATTGCCTGCCTATTTGCCTGCCTAATTTCCTGCCTAATTGCCTGCCTAATTAACTGCCTAATTGCCTGCCTAATTAACTGCCTAATTATCTGCCTAATTGCTTGCCTAATTGCCTGTCCATTTACCTGCCTAATTGCCTGCCTAATTGCCTGCCTAATTAACCGGCTAATTGCCTGCCTAATCAACTGCCTAATTTCCTGCCTAATTGCCTGCCTAATTAACTTCCTAATTGCCTGCCTAATTAACTGCCTAATTATCTGCCTAATTGCTTGCCTAATTGCCTGTCCAATTACCTGCCTAATTATCTCCCTAATTGCCTGCCTAATTAACTACCTAATTGCCTGCCTAATTGCCTGCCTAATTAACTGCCTAATTAATTGCCTAATTGCCTGCCTATTTGACTGCCTAATTAACTGCCTAATTGACTGCCAAATTATCTGCCTAATTGACTGCCTTATTGCCTGCCTAATTGCTTGCCTTATTGTCTGCCTAATTACCTGCCAAATTGCCTGCCTACCTAATAAACTGCTTAATTGCATTCCTAATTGCCTGCCTGCCTAATTGCTTCCCTAATTACTGCCTAATTGCCTGCTTAATTAACTGCCTAATTGCTTGCCTAATTGCCTGCCTTATTAACTGCCTAATTAAGTGCCTAATTGCCTGCCTAATTAAATGCCTAATATCCTGCCTGATTGCCTGCCTAATTAACTGCCTAATTGCCTGCCTAATTGACTGCCTCTTTAACTGCCTAATTGACTGCCTAATTATCTGCCTAATTGACTGCCTTATTGCCTGCCTAATTGCTTGCCTAATTGTCTGCCTAATTACCTGCCAAATTGCCTGCCTACCTAATAAACTGCTTAATTGCATTCCTAAATGCCTGCCTGCCTAATTGCTTCCCTAATTAACTGCCTAATTGCCTGCTTAATTAACTGCCTAATTGCTTGCCTAATTGCCTGCCTAATTAACTGCCTAATTAAGTGCCTAATTGCCTGCCTTATTAACTGCCTAATTTCCTGCTTATTGCCTGCCCTAATTGCCTGCCTAATTAACGGCCTAATTGCATGCCTAATTAACTGCCTAATTGCCTGCTTAATTAACTGCCTATTTGCCTGCCTAATTGCCTGCATAATTGCTTGCCTAATTAACTGCCTTTTTGCCTGCCTAATTGCCTGCTCTATTGCCTGCCTAATTAACTGCCTAACTGCCTGCCTAATTAACTGCCTAATTAAGTGCCTAATTAACTGCCTAATAGCCTGCCTAATTAGGGGCCTTATTAACTGCCTAATTGCCTGCCTAATTGCCGGCATGCCTAATTACCTGCTAAATAGCCTGCCTAATTAGGAACCTAATTAACTGCCTAATTGTCTGCCTAATTACCTGCATAATTGCCTGCCTAATTGCTTGCCTGAATAATTGCCTGCCTAATTAAACTGCCCAATTGCCTGCCTAATTAACTGCCTAATTGCCTGCCTGATTGCCTACTTAATTGCCTGCCTAATTAACTGCCTAATTGCCTGCCTAATTACCTGCCAAATTGCCTGCTTGCCTAATGAATTGCTTAATTGCCTGCCTAATTGCCTGCCTGACTAATTACCTGCTAAGTAGCCTGCCTAATTAGGGGCCAAATTAACTGCCTAATTGCCTGCCTAATTGCCTGACTGCCTAATTACCTGCTTAATAGCCTGCCTAATTAGGGGCCTAATTAACTGCCTAATTGCCTGCCTAATTACCTGCATAATTGCCTGCCTAATTATCTGCCTAATTAAATGCCTAATTGCCTGCCTAATTGGCTGTCTTATTGCCTGCCTATTTGCCTGCCTTATTGCCTGCTTAATTAACTGCCTAATTGCCTGCCTAATTGCCTGCTTATTAGCTGCATAATTGCTTGCCTTACTAACTGCCTTATTGCCTGCCTTATTGCCTGCCTAATCATCTGTCTTATTGCCTGCCTAATTAACTGCTGCATTCCCTGCTTAATTGCCTGCCTAATGGCCTGCCTAATCAACTGACTAATTGCCTGCCTCATTGCCTGCCTAATTAACTGCCTAATTGGCTGCCTTATTGCCTACCTAATTGTCTGCTCACTATTTGCCTGCCTAATTGCCTCCTTAATTGCCAGCCTAATTGCCTCCTTAATTGCCTGCCTAATTGCCTGCCTAATTAACTGCCTAATTAACTGCCTTATTGCCTGCCTAATTAACTGCCTAATTGCCTGCCTAATTTACTGCCTAATTATCTGCCTAATTGCTCGCCTTATTGCCTGTCCATTTACTGCCTAATTATCTCCCTAATTGCCTGCCTAATTAACTACCTAATTGCCTACCTAATTGCCTGCATAATTCTTTGCCTAATTAACTGCCTTATTGCCTGCTTAATTGCCTGCTCTATTGCCTGCCTAATTAACTGCCTAACTGCCTGCCTAATTAACTGCCTAATTAAGTGCCTAATTGCCTACCTAATTAAATGCCTAATATCCTGCCTGATTGCCTGCCTAATTAACTGCCTAATTGCCTGCCTAATTGACTGCCTCATTAACTGCCTAATTGACTGCATAATTATCTGCCTAATTGACTGCCTTATTGCCTGCCTAATTGCTTGCCTAATTGTCTGCCTAATTACCTGCCAAATTGCCTGCCTACCTAATAAACTGCTTAATTGCATTCCTAAATGCCTGCCTGCCTAATTGATTCCCTAATTAACTGCCTAATTGCCTGCTTAATTAACTGCCTAATTGCTTGCATAATTGCCTGCCTAATTAACTGCCTAATTGCCTGCCTAATTTACTGCCTAATTATCTGCCTAATTGCTCGCCTTATTGCCTGTCCATTTACTGCCTAATTATCTCCCTAATTGCCTGCCTAATTAACTACCTAATTGCCTACCTAATTGCCTGCATAATTCTTTGCCTAATTAACTGCCTTATTGCCTGCTTAATTGCCTGCTCTATTGCCTGCCTAATTAACTGCCTAACTGCCTGCCTAATTAACTGCCTAATTAAGTGCCTAATTGCCTACCTAATTAAATGCCTAATATCCTGCCTGATTGCCTGCTTAATTAACTGCCTATTTGCCTGCCTAATTTCCTGCATAATTGCTTGCCTAATTAACTGCCTTTTTGCCTGCCTAATTCCCTGCTCTATTGTCTGCCTAATTAACTGCCTAACTGTTTTGCCTAATTAACTGCCTAATTAAGTGCCTAATTGCCTTCCTAATTAAATGCCTAATATCCTGCCTGATTGCCTGCCTAATTAACTGCCTAATTGCCTGCCTAATTGACTGCCTCTTTAACTGCCTAATTGACTGCCTAATTATCTGCCTAATTGACTGCCTTATTGCCTGCCTAATTGCTTGCCTAATTGTCTGCTTAATTACCTGCCAAATTGCCTGCCTACCTAATAAACTGCTTAATTGCATTCCTAAATGCCTGCCTGCCTAATTGCTTCCCTAATTAACTGCCTAATTGCCTGCTTAATTAACTGCCTAATTGCTTGCCTAATTGCCTGCCTAATTAACTGCCTAATTAAGTGCCTAATTGCCTGCCTTATTAACTGCCTAATTTCCTGCCTTATTGCCTGCCTAATTGCCTGCCTAATTAACGGCCTAATTGCATGCCTAATTAACTGCCTAATTGCCTGCTTAATTAACTGCCTATTTGCCTGCCTAATTGCCTGCATAATTGCTTGCCTAATTAACTGCCTTTTTGCCTGCCTAATTGCCTGCTCTATTGCCTGCCTAATTAACTGCCTAACTGCCTGCCTAATTAACTGCCTAATTAAGTGCCTAATTAACTGCCTAATAGCCTGCCTAATTAGGGGCCTTATTAACTGCCTAATTGCCTGCCTAATTGCCTGCATGCCTAATTACCTGCTAAATAGCCTGCCTAATTAGGAACCTAATTAACTGCCTAATTGTCTGCCTAATTACCTGCATAATTGCCTGCCTAATTGCTTGCCTGACTAATTGCCTGCCTAATTAACTGCCCAATTGCCTGCCTAATTAACTGCCTAATTGCCTGCCTGATTGCCTACTTAATTGCCTGCCTAATTAACTGCCTAATTGCCTGCCTAATTACCTGCCAAAATTGCCTGCTTGCCTAATGAATTGCTTAATTGCCTGCCTAATTGCCTGCCTGACTAATTACCTGCTAAATAGCCTGCCTAATTAGGGGCCAAATTAACTGCCTAATTGCCTGCCTAATTGCCTGACTGCCTAATTACCTGCTTAATAGCCTGCCTAATTAGGGGCCTAATTAACTGCCTAATTGCCTGCCTATTTGCCTGCCTTATTGCCTGCTTAATTAACTGCCTAATTGCCTGCCTAATTGCCTGCTTATTAGCTGCATAATTGCTTGCCTTACTAACTGCCTTATTGCCTGCCTTATTGCCTGCCTAATCATGTGTCTTATTGCCTGCCTAATTAACTGCTGCATTCCCTGCTTAATTGCCCTGCCTAATGGCCTGCCTAATCAACTGACTAATTGCCTGCCTCATTGCCTGCCTAATTAACTGCCTAATTGGCTGCCTTATTGCCTACCTAATTGTCTGCTCACTATTTGCCTGCCTTATTGCCTCCTTAATTGCCAGCCTAATTGCCTCCTTAATTGCCTGCCTAATTGCCTGCCTAATTAACTGCCTAATAAACTTCCTTATTGCCTGCCTAATTTACTGCCTAATTGCCTGCCTAATTTACTGCCTAATTATCTGCCTAATTGCTCGCCTTATTGCCTGTCCATTTACCTGCCTAATTATCTCCCTAATTGCCTGCCTAATTAACTACCTAATTGCCTGCCTAATTGCCTGCATAATTCTTTGCCTAATTAACTGCCTTATTGCCTGCTTAATTGCCTGCTCTATTGCCTGCCTAATTAACTGCCTAACTGCCTGCCTAATTAACTGCCTAATTAAGTGCCTAATTGCCTACCTAATTAAATGCCTAATATCCTGCCTGATTGCCTGCCTAATTAACTGCCTAATTGCCTGCCTAATTGACTGCCTCATTAACTGCCTAATTGACTGCCTAATTATCTGCCTAATTGACTGCCTTATTGCCTGCCTAATTGCTTGCCTAATTGTCTGCCTAATTACCTGCCAAATTGCCTGCCTACCTAATAAACTGCTTAATTGCATTCCTAAATGCCTGCATGCCTAATTGATTCCCTAATTAACTGCCTAATTGCCTGCTTAATTAACTGCCTAATTGCTTGCATAATTGCCTGCCTAATTAAGTGCCTAATTGCCTGCCTTATTAACTGCCTAATTTCCTGCCTTATTGCCTGCCTAATTGCCTGCCTAATTAACGGCCTAATTGCATGCCTAATTAACTGCCTAATTGCCTGCTTAATTAACTGCCTATTTGCCTGCCTAATAGCCTGCATAATTGCTTGCCTAATTAACTGCCTTTTTGCCTGCCTAATTGCCTGCTCTATTGTCTGCCTAATTAACTGCCTAACTGTTTGCCTAATTAACTGCCTAATTAAGTGCCTAATTAACTGCCTAATAGCCTGCCTAATTAGGGGCCTAATTAACTGCCTAATTGCCAGCCTAATTTACTGCCTTACTGCCTGCCTAATTGCTTGCCTGCCTAATTGCCTACCTAATTGCCTGCCTAATTGTCTGCCTAATTACCTGCATAATTGCCTGCCTAATTGCTTGCCTGACTAATTGCCTGCCTAATTAACTGCCCAATTGCCTGCCTAATTAACTGCCTAATTGCCTGCCTGATTGCCTACTTAATTGCCTGCCTAATTAACTGCCTAATTGCCTGCCTAATTACCAGCCAAATTGCCTGCTCGCCTAATGAATTGCTTAATTGCCTGCCTAATTGCCTACCTGCCTAATTACCTGCTTAATAGCCTGCCTAATTAGGGGCCTTATTAACTGCCTAATTGCCTGCCTAATTGCCTGCATGCCTAATTACCTGCTAAATAGCCTGCCTAATTAGAAACCTAATTAACTGCCTAATTGTCTGCCTAATTACCTGCATAATTGCCTGCCTAATTGCTTGCCTGACTAATTGCCTGCCTAATTAACTGCCCAATTGCCTGCCTAATTAACTGCCTAATTGCCTGCCTGATTGCCTACTTAATTGCCTGCCTAATTAACTGCCTAATTGCCTGCCTAATTACCTGCCAAATTGCCTGCTTGCCTAATGAATTTCTTAATTGCCTGCCTAATTGCCTGCCTGACTAATTACCTGCTTAATAGCCTGCCTAATTAGGGGCCTAATTAACTGCCTAATTGCCTGACTGCCTAATTACCTGCTTAATAGCCTGCCTAATTAGGGGCCTAATTAACTGCCTAATTGCCTGCCTAATTACCTGCATAATTGCCTGCCTAATTATCTGCCTAATTAAATGCCTAATTGCCTGCCTAATTGGCTGTCTTATTGCCTGCCTATTTGCCTGCCTTATTGCCTGCTTAATTAACTGCCTAATTGCATACCTAATTGCCTGCTTATTAGCTGCATAATTGCCTTACTTACTAACTGTCTTATTGCCTGCCTTATTGCCTGCCTAATCATCTGTCTTATTGCCTGCCTAATTAACTGCTGCATTCCCTGCTTAATTGCCTGCCTAATGGCCTGCCTAATCAACTGACTAATTGCCTGCCTCATTGCCTGCCTAATTAACTGCCTAATTGGCTGCCTTATTGCCTACCTAATTGTCTGCTCACTATTTGCCTGCCTAATTGCCTCCTTAATTGCCTGCCTAATTGCCTTCTTAATTGCCTGCCTAATTGCCTGCCTAATAAACTGCCTAATTAACTGCCTTACTGCCTGCCAAATTGCCTGCCAGCCTAATTTCCTGCCTGCCTAATTTCTTGCCTATTTTAGTGCCTTATTGCCTGCCGAATTTACTGCCTAATTGCCTGCCTAATTGCCTGCCTAATTGCCTGCCTAATATACTGCCTAATTAACTGCCTAATAAACTGTCTAATTGCCTGCCTAATTTCCTGCCTAATTAACTGCCTAATTTCCTGCATTATTGCCTGCCTAGTTGCTTGCCTAATCAACTACCTTATTGCCTGTCTAATTGCCTGCTCTATTGACTGCCTAATTAACTGCCTAATTGCCACCTAATTAACTGCCTAATTAACTGTCTAAATGCCTGCCTAATTAACTGCCTAATTTCCTGCCTAATTAACTGCCTAATTTCCTGCCTTATTGCCTGCCTAATTGCCTGCCTAATTAATTGTCTAATTGCCAGCCTAATTAACTGCCTTATTTCCTGCCTTATTGCCTGCCTATTTAACTGCCTAATTAACTGCCTAATTGCCTGCCTAACTGCCAGCCTAATTGCCTGCCTAATTGCCTGCCTAATTAACTGCCTATTTGCCTGCTTAAATGCCTGCCTAATTGACTGCCTAATTGTCTGCCTAATTGCTTACCTAATTAACTACCTAATTGCGTGCAAAATTAACTGCCTAATTTCCAGCCTTATTGCCTGCCTAATTGCCTGCCTAATTAATTGTCTAATTGCCAGCCTAATTAACTGCCTTATTTCCTGCCTTATTGCCTGCCTATTTGCCTGCCTAATTTCCTGCCTAATTGCCTGCCTAATTAACTGCCTAATTGCCTGAATAATTATCTGCCTAATTGCTTGCCTAATTGCCTGTCCATTTACCTGCCTAATTGCCTGCCTAATTGCCTGCCTAATTAACCGGCTAATTGCCTGCCTAATCAACTGCCTAATTTCCTGCCTAATTGCCTGCCTAATTAACTTCCTAATTGCCTGCCTAATTAACTGCCTAATTATCTGCCTAATTGCTTGCCTAATTGCCTGTCCAATTACCTGCCTAATTATCTCCCTAATTGCCTGCCTAATTAACTACCTAATTGCCTGCCTAATTGCCTGCCTAATTAACTGCCTAATTAACTGCCTAATTGCCTGCCTATTTGACTGCCTAATTAACTGCCTAATTGACTGCCAAATTATCTGCCTAATTGACTGCCTTATTGCCTGCCTAATTGCTTGCCTTATTGTCTGCCTAATTACCTGCCAAATTGCCTGCCTACCTAATAAACTGCTTAATTGCATTCCTAATTGCCTGCCTGCCTAATTGCTTCCCTAATTACTGCCTAATTGCCTGCCTAATTAACTGCCTAATTAAGTGCCTAATTGCCTGCCTTATTAACTGCCTAATTTCCTGCCTTATTGCCTGCCTAATTGCCTGCCTATTTAACGGCCTAATTGCATGCCTAATTAACTGCCTAATTGCCTGCTTAATTAACTGCCTATTTGCCTGCCTAATTGCCTGCATAATTGCTTGCCTAATTAACTGCCTTTTTGCCTGCCTAATTGCCTGCTCTATTGCCTGCCTAATTAACTGCCTAACTGCCTGCCTAATTAACTGCCTAATTAAGTGCCTAATTAACTGCCTAATAGCCTGCCTAATTAGGGGCCTTATTAACTGCCTAATTGCCTGCCTAATTGCCTGCATGCCTAATTACCTGCTAAATAGCCTGCCTAATTAGGAACCTAATTAACTGCCTAATTGTCTGCCTAATTACCTGCATAATTGCCTGCCTAATTGCTTGCCTGACTAATTGCCTGCCTAATTAACTGCCCAATTGCCACCTAATTAACTGCCTAATTGCCTGCCTGATTGCCTACTTAATTGCCTGCCTAATTAACTGCCTAATTGCCTGCCTAATTACCTGCCAAATTGCCTGCTTGCCTAATGAATTGCTTAATTGCCTGCCTAATTGCCTGCCTGACTAATTACCTGCTAAATAGCCTGCCTAATTAGGGGCCAAATTAACTGCCTAATTGCCTGCCTAATTGCCTGACTGCCTAATTACCTGCTTAATAGCCTGCCTAATTAGGGGCCTAATTAACTGCCTAATTGCCTGCCTAATTACCTGCATAATTGCCTGCCTAATTATCTGCCTAATTAAATGCCTAATTGCCTGCCTAATTGGCTGTCTTATTGCCTGCCTATTTGCCTGCCTTATTGCCTGCTTAATTAACTGCCTAATTGCCTGCCTAATTGCCTGCTTATTAGCTGCATAATTGCTTGCTTTACTAACTGCCATATTGCCTGCCTTATTGCCTGCCTAATCATCTGCCTAATGGCCTGCCTAATCAACTGAATAATTGCCTGCCTCATTGCCTGCCTAATTAACTGCCTAATTGGCTGCCTTATTGCCTACCTAATTGTCTGCTCACTATTTGCCTGCCTAATTGCCTCCTTAATTGCCAGCCTAATTGCCTCCTTAATTGCCTGCCTAATTGCCTGCCTAATTAACTGCCTAATTAACTGCCTTACTGCCTGCCTAATTGCCTGCCAGCCTAATTTCCTGCCTGCCTAATTTCTTGCCTATTTTAGTGCCTTATTGCCTGCCGAATTTACTGCCTAATTGCCTGCCTAATTGCCTGCCTAATTGCCTGCCTAATATACTGCCTAATTAACTGCCTAATAAACTGTCTAATTGCCTGCCTAATTTCCTGTCTAATTAACTGCCTAATTTCCTGCATTATTGCCTGCCTAGTTGCTTGCCTAATCAACTACCTTATTGCCTGTCTAATTGCCTGCTCTATTGACTGCCTAATTAACTGCCTAATTGCCACCTAATTAACTGCCTAATTAACTGTCTAATTGCCTGCCTAATTAACTGCCTAATTTCCTGCCTAATTAACTGCCTAATTTCCTGCCTTATTGCCTGCCTAATTGCCTGCCTAATTAATTGTCTAATTGCCAGCCTAATTAACTGCCTTATTTCCTGCCTTATTGCCTGCCTATTTAACTGCCTAATTAACTGCCTAATTGCCTGCCTAATTGCCTGCCTTATTGCCTGCCTAATTAACTGCTTATTTGCCTGCTTAATTGCCTGCCTAATTGACTGCCTAATTGTCTGCCTAATTGCTTACCTAATTAACTACCTAATTGCGTGCAAAATTAACTGCCAAATTTCCAGCCTTATTGCCTGCCTAATTGCCTGCCTAATTAATTGTCTAATTGCCAGCCTAATTAACTGCCTTATTTCCTGCCTTATTGCCTGCCTATTTGCCTGCCTAATTTCCTGCCTAATTGCCTGCCTAATTAACTGCCTAATTGCCTGCCCAATTAACTGCCTAATTATCTGCCTAATTGCTTGCCTAATTGCCTGTCCATTTACCTGCCTAATTGCCTGCCTAATTGCCTGCCTAATTAACCGGCTAATTGCCTGCCTAATCAACTGCCTAATTTCCTGCCTAATTGCCTGCCTAATTAACTTCCTAATTTCCTGCCTAATTAACTGCCTAATTAACTGCCTAATTGCCTGCCTAATTAACTGCCTAATTATCTGCCTAATTGCTTGCCTAATTGCCTGTCCATTTACCTGCCTAATTGCCTGCCTAATTGCCTGCCTAATTAACCGGCTAATTGCCTGACTAATCAACTGCCTAATTTCCTGCCTAATTGCTTCCCTAATTACTGCCTAATCGCCTGCTTAATTAACTGCCTAATTGCTTGCATAATTGCCTGCCTTATTAACTGCCTAATTTCCTGCCTTATTGCCTGCCTAATTAACTGCTTAATTGCTTGCCTAATTGCCTGCTTAATTAACTGCCTATTTGCCTGCCTAGTTGCCTGCATAATTGCTTGCCTAATTAACTGCCTGATTGCCTGCCTAATTGCCTGCTCTATTGCCTGCCAAATTAACTGCCTAACTGCCTGCCTAATTAGCTGCCTAATTAAGTGCCTAATTGCCTGCCTTATTAACTGCCTAATTTCCTGCCTTATTGCCTGCCTAATTTCCTGCCTAATTGCTTCCCTAATTACTGCCTAATCGCCTGCTTAATTAACTGCCTAATTGCTTGCCTAATTGCCTGCCTTATTAACTGCCTAATTTCCTGCCTTATTGCCTGCCTAATTAACTGCTTAATTGCTTGCCTAATTGCCTGCTTAATTAACTGCCTATTTGCCTGCCTAGTTGCCTGCATAATTGCTTGCCTAATTAACTGCCTAATTGCCTGCCTTATTCCCTGCTTAATTGCCTGCCTAATTAACTGCTTATTGCCTGCCTTATTAACTGCCTAATTGCCAGCCTCATTGCCTGCCTAATTGCCTGCCTAATTAACTGCCTTATTGCCTGCCTAATTGCCTGCCTAATTGTCTGCCTTACAAATATCCTGCCTAATTGCCAGCCTAATTTCCTTCCTAATTATCTGCCTAATTAAATGCCTAATTGCCTGCCTAATTGGCTGTCTTATTGCCTGCTTATTTGCCTGCCTTATTGCCTGCTTAATTAACTGCCTAATTGCCTGTCTAATTAACTGCCTAATTAACTGCCTTACTGCCTGCCTAATTGCCTGCCAGCCTAATTTCCTGCCTGCCTAATTTCCTGCCTATTTTATTGCCTTATTGCCTGCCGAATTTACTGCCTAATTTCCTGACTAATTGCCTGCCTAATTTCCTGCCTATTTAACTGCCTAATTAACTGCCTAATAAACTGTCTATTTGCCTGCCTAATTACTGCCTAATTTACTGCCTAATTTCATGCCTTTTTGCCTGCCTAATTGCCTGCCTAAATATTTGTCTAATTGCCAGCCTAATTAACTGTCTAATTTCCTGCCTAATTAACTGCCTAATTTCCTGCCTTATTGCCTGCCTATTCGCCTGCCTAATTAACTGCCTAATTGCCTGCCTAATTGCCTGCCTAATTGCCTGCCTAATTAACTGCCTAATTGCCTGCCTAATTCTCTGCCTTACTGCCTGCCTAATTGCCTGCCTGCCTAAATGCCGGAATATTTGCCTGCCTAATTTCCTGCTCAATTGCCTGCCTAATTACTTGCCTAATTGCCTGCCTAATTAACTGCCTAATTACCTGCCTACTTGCCTGCCTAATTAACTGCCTAATTAACTGCCTAAATGCCTGCCTAAAAGCCTGCCTAATTGCTTGCTTAATTAACTACCTAATTGCGTGCATAATTACCTGCCTACTTGCCTGCCTAATTAACTGCGTAATTGCCTGCCCAATTAACTGCCTAATTGCCTGCCTAAATGCCTGCCTAATTACCTGCCAAATTGCCTGCTTGCCTAATTTACTGCTTAATTGCCTGCACTAATTGCCTGCCTGCCAAATTACCTGCTTAATAGCATGCCTAATTACCTGCTTAATAGCCTGCCTAATTAGGGGCCTTATTAACTGCCTAATTGCCTGCCTAATTAACTGGCTAATTGCCTGCCTAATCAACTGCCTAATTTCCTGCCTAATTGCCTGCCTAATTAACTGCCTAATTGCCTGCCTAATTGCCTGCATAATTCTTTGCCTAATTAATTGCCTTATTGCCTGCTCTATTGCCTGCCTAATTAACTGCCTAACTGCCTGCCTAATTACTGCCTAATTAAGTGCCTAATTGCCTGCCTAATTAAATGCCTAATATCCTGCCTAATTACCTGCATAATTAACTGCCTAATTAACTGCCTAATTGCCTGCCTATTTGACTGCCTAATAAACTGCCTAATTGACTGCCAAATTATCTGCCTAATTGACTGCCTTATTGCCTGCCTAATTGCTTAACTAATTGTCTGCCTAATTACCTACCAAATTGCCTGCCTACCTAATAAACTGCTTAATTGCATTCCTAATTGCCTGCCTGCCTAATTGCTTCCCTAATTAACTGCCTAATTGCCTGCATAATTAACTGCCTAATTGCTTGCCTAATTGCCTGCCTTATTAACTGTCTAATTAAGTGCCTAATTGCCTGCCTTATTAACTGCTAAATTTCCTGCCTTATTGCCTGCCTAATTGCCTGCGTAATTAACTGCTTAATTGCTTGACTAATTAACTGCCTAATTGCCTGCTTAATTAACTGCCTATTTGCCTGCCTAATTGCCTGCATAATTGCTTGCCTAATTAACTGCCTTATTGCCTGCCTAATTGCCTGCTCTATTGCCTGCCTAATTAACTGCCTAACTGTTTGCCTAATTAACTGCCTAATTAAGTGCCTAATTGCCTGCCTTATTAATGGCCTAATTTCCTGCCTTATTGCCTGCCTAATTAACTGCCTAATTGCCTGCCTAATTAACTGCCTAATTGCCTGCTTTATTAACTGCCTAATTGCCTGCCTAATGGCCTGCCTAATTATCTGCCTATTTGCCTGCCTAATAAACTGCCTAATTGCCTGCCAAATTGCCTGCCTAATTGCCTGCCTTATTGCCTGCCTTATTGCCTGCCTGCTTAAATGCCTGCTTAATTGCCTTCCTAATTGCCTGTCCTTATTAACTGCCTAATTGTCTGCTTAATTGACTGCCTAATTACCTGCTTAATTGCCTGCCTATTTGCCTGCATAATTGCCTGCTTAATTACCTGCTTAATTGCCTGCCTAATTAACTGCCTGATTGACTGTCTAATTGCTTGTCTAATTGTCTACCTAATTACCTGCCAAATTGCCTGCCTACCAAATAAACTGTTTAATTGCATTCCTAATTGCCTGCGCGCCTAATATATTCCCTAATTAACTGCCTATTATTCTGCCTAATAAACTGCCTAATTGCCTGCCAAATTGTCTGCCTTATTGCATGCCAGCCTAATGCCTGCTTAATTGCCTTCCTAATTGCCTGCCATATTAACTGCCTAATTGCCCGCATAATTTGCCTGCCTAAATGCCTGCATAATTGCCTGCCTATTTGCCAGTTTAATTGCCTGCCTAATTAACTGCCTAACTGCCTGCCTAATTGCCTGCCTAAGTAACTTCCTGCCTAATTGCTTGCCTAATTAACTGCCTAATTGCCTGCTTAATTGCCTGCCAAATTGCCTGCCTAATTAATTGCGTAATTGCTTGCTAATTAACTGCCTTATTGCCTGCCTAATTGCCTGCCCAATTGCCTGCCTAATTGTCTGCCTGACAAATATCCTGCCTAATTGCCAGCCTAATTACTTGCCTAATTATCTGCCTAATTAAATGCCTAATTGCCTGCCTAATTGGCTGTCTTATTGCCTGCCTATTTGCCTGCCTTATTGCCTGCTTAATTAACTGCCTAATTGCCTGACCTATTGCCTGCCTAATTAGCTGCATTATTGCTTGCCTTACTAACTGCCTTATTGCCTGCCTTATTGCCTGCCTAATCATCTGTCTTATTGCCTGCCTAATTAACTGCTTAATTCCCTGCTTAATTGCCTGCCTATTTAACTGCCTAATTGCCTGCCTAATCAACTGACTAATTGCCTGCCTCATTGCCTGCCTAATTAACTGCCTAATTTCGTGCCTTATTGCCTGCCTAATCGTCTGCTCACTATTTGCCTGCCCAATTGCCTCCTTAATTGCCTGCCCTAATTGCCTGCCTAATTAACTGCCTAATTAACTGCCTTACTGCCTGCCTAATTGCCTGCCTGCCTAAATGCCCGTATATTTGCCTGCCTAATTTCCTGCTGAATATCCTGCCTAATTACTTGCCTAATTGTTTGCCTAATTAACTGCCTAATTACCTGCCTACTTGCCTGCCTAATTAACTGCCTAATTGCCTGCTTGCCTAATTTACTGCTTAATTGCCTGCACTAATTGCCTGCCTGCCAAATTACCTGTTTAATAGCATGCCTAATTACCTGCTTAATAGCCTGCTTATTAGGGGCCTTATTAACTGCCTAATTGCCTGCCTAATTAACTGCTTAATTGCCTGCCTAATTGGCTGCCTAATTAACTGGCTAATTGCCTGCCTAATCAACTGCCTAATTTCCTGCTTAATTGCCTGCCTAATTAACTGCCTGATTGATTGTCTAATTGCCTGTCCATTTACCTGCCTAATTATCTCCCTAATTGCCTGCCTAATTAACTACCTAATTGCCCTGCCTAATTGCCTGCATAATTCTTTGCCTAATTAACTGCTTTATTGCCTGCCCAATTGCCTGCTCCATTGCCTGCGTAATTAACTGCCTAACTGCCTGCCTAATTAACTGCCTAATTTTGTGCCTAATTGCCTGCCTAATTAAATGCCTAATATCATGCCTGATTGCCTTACTAATTGCCTGCCTAATTAACTGCCTAATTAACTGCCTAATTGCCTGCCTATTTGACTGCCTAATTAACTGCCAATTTGACTGCCAAATTATCTGCCTAATTGACTGCCTTATTGCCTGCCTAATTGCTTGCCTAATTGTCTGCCTAATTACCTGCCAAATTGCCTGCCTACCTAATAAACTGCTTAATTGCATTCCTAATTGCCTGCCTGCCTAATTGCTTCCCTAATTAACTGCCTAATTGCCCTGCTTAATTAACTGCCTAATTGCTTGCCTAATTGCCTGCCTAATTAACTGCCTAATTAAGTGCCTAATTGCCTGCCTTATTAACTGCTAAATTTCATGCCTAATTGCCTGCCTAATTGCCTGCCTAATTAACTGCTTAATTGCTTGACTAATTAACTGCCTAATTGCCTGCTTAATTAACTGCCTATTTGCCTGCCTAGTTGCCTGCATAATTGCTTGCCTAATTAACTGCCTTATTGCCTGCCTAATTGCCTGCTCCATGCCTGCCTAATTAACTGCCTAACTGCCTGCCTAATTAACTGCCTAATTAAGTGCCTAATTGCCCTTGCCTTATTAACTGCCTAATTTCCTGCCCTTTTTGCCTGCCTAATTAACTGCCTAATTGCCTGCCTAATTAACTGCCTAATTGCCTGCTTAATTAACTGCCTAATTGCCTGCCTAATTGCCTGCCTAATTAACTGCCTATTTGCCTGCCTAATAAACTGCCTGATTGACTGCCTAATTGCTTGACTAATTGCCTGCTCCATTGCCTGCCTAATTAACTGCCTAACTGCCTGCCTAATTAACTTCCTAATTTTGTGCTTAATTGCCTGCCTAATAAATCCCTAATATCCTGCCTGATTGCCTGCCTAATTGCCTGCCTAATTGCCTGCCTAATTGCCTGCCTTATTGCCTGCCTGCCTGCCTAAATGCCGTCTTAATTGCCTTCCTAATTGCCTGCCTTATTAACTGCCTAATTGCCTGCCCAATTAACTGCCTAATTACCTGCTAAATTGCCTGCCTATTTGCCTGCATAATTGCCTGCATAATTGCCTGCCTAATTACCTGCTTAATTGCCTGCCTAATTAACTGCCTGATTGACTGCCTAATTGTTTGTCTTATTGTCTGCCAAAATTACCTGCCAAATTGCCCTGCCTAACTAATAAACTGTTTAATTGCATTCCTAATATCCTGCGCGCCTAATATCTTCCCTAATTAAACTGCCTAATTGCCTGCCTAATTGCCTGCCTAATTGTCTGCTCACTATTTGCCTGCCTAATTACCTGCCAAATTGCCTGCTTGCCTAATGAATTGCTTAATTGCCTGCCTAATTGCCTGCCTGACTAATTACCTGCTAAAATAGCCTGCCTAATTAGGGGCCAAATTAACTGCCTAATTGCCTGCCTAATTGCCTGACTGCCTAATTACCTGCTTAATAGCCTGCCTAATTAGGGGCCTAATTAACTGCCTAATTGCCTGCCTATTTGCCTGCCTTATTGCCTGCTTAATTAACTGCCTAATTGCCTGCCTAATTGCCTGCTTATTAGCTGCATAATTGCTTGCCTTACTAACTGCCTTATTGCCTGCCTTATTGCCTGCCTAATCATGTGTCTTATTGCCTGCCTAATTAACTGCTGCATTCCCTGCTTAATTGCCTGCCTAATGGCCTGCCTAATTCAACTGACTAATTGCCTGCCTCATTGCCTGCCTAATTAACTGCCTAATTGGCTGCCTTATTGCCTACCTAATTGTCTGCTCACTATTTGCCTGCCTTATTGCCTCCTTAATTGCCAGCCTAATTGCCTCCTTAATTGCCTGCCTAATTGCCTGCCTAATTAACTGCCTAATAAACTTCCTTATTGCCTGCCTAATTTACTGCCTAATTGCCTGCCTAATTTACTGCCTAATTTATCTGCCTAATTGCTCGCCTTATTGCCTGTCCATTTACCTGCCTAATTATCTCCCTAATTGCCTGCCTAATTAACTACCTAATTGCCTGCCTAATTGCCTGCATAATTCTTTGCCTAATTAACTGCCTTATTGCCTGCTTAATTGCCTGCTCTATTGCCTGCCTAATTAACTGCCTAACTGCCTGCCTAATTAACTGCCTAATTAAGTGCCTAATTGCCTACCTAATTAAATGCCTAATATCCTGCCTGATTGCCTGCCTAATTAACTGCCTAATTTGCCTGCCTAATTGACTGCCTCATTAACTGCCTAATTGACTGCCTAATTATCTGCCTAATTGACTGCCTTATTGCCTGCCTAATTGCTTGCCTAATTGTCTGCCTAATTACCTGCCAAATTGCCTGCCTACCTAATAAACTGCTTAATTGCATTCCTAAATGCCTGCATGCCTAATTGATTCCCTAATTAACTGCCTAATTGCCTGCTTAATTAACTGCCTAATTGCTTGCATAATTGCCTGCCTAATTAAGTGCCTAATTGCCTGCCTTATTAACTGCCTAATTTCCTGCCTTATTGCCTGCCTAATTGCCTGCCTAATTAACGGCCTAATTGCAATGCCTAATTAACTGCCTAATTGCCTGCTTAATTAACTGCCTATTTGCCTGCCTAATAGCCTGCATAATTGCTTGCCTAATTAACTGCCTTTTTGCCTGCCTAATTGCCTGCTCTATTGTCTGCCTAATTAACTGCCTAACTGTTTGCCTAATTAACTGCCTAATTAAGTGCCTAATTAACTGCCTAATAGCCTGCCTAATTAGGGGCCTAATTAACTGCCTAATTGCCAGCCTAATTTACTGCCTTACTGCCTGCCTAATTGCTTGCCTGCCTAATTGCCTACCTAATTGCCTGCCTAATTGTCTGCCTAATTACCTGCATAATTGCCTGCCTAATTGCTTGCCTGACTAATTGCCTGCCTAATTAACTGCCCAATTGCCTGCCTAATTAACTGCCTAATTGCCACTTTGGACGACCACCTACTGCAGAGACCAGTCCACCTAGATGATCGCCAACTGCCATAATAATTGGGGACACATGGGCGAACCACATGTTCACGGCCCAGTACCTGGGTGCCTGTGGTGGATGTCAATCAGTGGATCTGTGCACTGTGGCTGACCACAAACCCTGATGATGAGACAGCCATATGTGACAATGAGATGGAGGTGAGTGTTTCGAAGCTAGATTCCACACACCTAAATTTGTAGTGGAAAGCCAGAGTGTGAGGGAGGACTTATAGCATTATTCCAAAACATAAGGGTAAGTTAGCAAATAAGCACTGTTTTGCTAGGATACAAATGTAACATAAACTCGCGGGCCATATCCTAGAATGTGTCCAAGCCGAATTCCAGTAAGGCAACAAATAGGCAACCGTTTTTAATGAACTGTGTCCTATCCGAGGCTAGAAAACTGGTTTTAACATATATTTCTAACAGATGTTTCGCAACCATCAGTACAAATTGTTATGGCAGAAAAAAAATACAGGAGATAGCAGCAATATCGC
>NW_026962943.1:0-25502 GCF_032445375.1 Bacillus rossius redtenbacheri
AATCCATCGGCTCTGCAACATTCAATAATAATCTTCTATTAACCGAGCTGGATCTGTCATACAACCCAGTAACCGATATTGATGCGGATGTATTTGTGCATCTTCCAATGCTAAAAATTCTGATTTTGCGCGGAACCAAATTATCAGAGTTGAATATAAAATCATCCAGCCTCGAAAAATTAGACATAAGCAAAAACCAGAATTCGCGAACCGGACGATGTTTCATTAAAGCTATTACCTTCATTGACACATTTAGATATTTCGGAGAACCAACTGACTCGATTAGGCCCAATTCCCGACTTGTCCAAATTAGTTTTTCTTTACGCTTGCCATAATCGGTTTTCGGATTGTTGCGGAAGAAATAAAAGGCACTGCGGGAGTGGACTTGTTTTGAATATAAATGAAGCGTATATATGTTTGCGGCGAACAAGCGGACTGTGATGAGCCGCTAACGGAATGGGACGAATTTGTATGTATTTTATTTCTTATCGCATCAATTGTTTGCACGTTGGTACTTTTTGTTCAGATATTCCACCACAGAAAGATATAGCAAAATAAAAAAATAACATTAAAGCAATTTTTTATGTGCTATACCGAAATCGATTGGATCAACACTTGGACGTTGGAAATTTGATTGGAGAGGTGTTGGAGCGTGGTGTACGTTCTCCGTATTCAATTTGTAATGACTTGGATGATTTTATAATAAACTATTTTTTGTTCTCTATTCTATTGAATTTGTCGACGTTGTGCACCATGCGCGAACGCAAATTAATGAATTTGCGATTGTGCACGGTACACGAACGCAAATTCACGAATTTGCGATTGTGCACGGTACACGAACGCAAATTTACGAATTTGCGATTGTGCACGGTGCACGAACGCAAATTTACGAATTTGCGATTGTGCACGGTGCACGAACGCAAATTTACGAATTTGCGATTGTGCACGGTGCACGAACGCAAATTTACGAATTTGCGATTGTGCACGGTGCACGAACGCAAATTCACGAATTTGCGATTGTGCACGGTGCACGAACGCAAATTCATGAATTTGCGAATTTACAAGATGTACGAACGCAAATTTACGAATTTGCGATTGTGCACGGTGCACGAACGCAAATTCATGAATTTGCGAATTTACAAGATGTACGAACGCAAATTCGTGAATTTGCGATTCTACATCATGTACGAACGCAAATTCACGAATTTGCGATTGTGCACGGTGCACAAACACAAATTCATGAATTTGCGAATTTACAAGATGTACGAACGCAAATTCATGAATTTGCGATTCTACATGATACCAAAATAAAAAAATAACATTAAAGCAATTTTTTATGTGCTATAGCGAATCGATTACCCAAAGCGCCCCGAGGCCAGGTTCGTCGGCCCAAGATACTCATCTTGGGTAGATCCTATGGTATTTAAATCCAATGAAACAGTACCACATTTATTTCCAAAATTAGTCAAAGCCGTTCCCAAGCAAGGGGGAAGATTGTTGATGGCCAAATAATCCGAGTTAACAGTAAAGCAATCGTAAGGTTGTTGACTCTTTCCTTCTAGCGTCTCGCGAAAGCAACTCGTACAAGTACTTTTCACATCCGAAGAGTTTAAATTTTTGACGCGCGTAACAGCGGAATCGCCGCAATCACAACTCCATCCGGTAGCGCTGACATTTGCACCCACTGTACGATGAGCTCTGTAGATTGTGTTCGTGCAAGGATCCCGTAATGGATGAAACCTATTCAGTGGGTGTGGCAACCACGCATTTCCATCTTGATCGTCTCCAAATTTGCATCTGAATCGGTACTGACCATCTGCAAGTAATTCATCCTCGTTAGTCATCTCCACAGTACTAGGGTCTACCGCTTCGTTTCGATTATAATCCCCATAATACCCCGCCTGTATCGTATGCAGCATCGGAACATGCAACAATCCTATCACCCGTCGATCCACCAAATAAATTTAGGGATACTTTGTACGACACGTGGTTCCCGAGAGTGTTGCTACCACGTAGGTAGTCCTAAGGTTACAATTTGGTGGATTTATTATGCACCAAACTCTCCCGAGGTGAGTCTAGTTCCTCTGTGATAATATTCGTCGGCATCGCTGATTTGTACGACCGTACCATTTGACCCACAAGCAGTCTTACAGGTTAATTCTAGAGCAGGAGTATATTCTTGCGCCAGCCACACCGCAGAGTCTTGGCATTTTTGAACATTTTGAACGTCCGGCATTGTTAGTTTCCAGAGTTACAGAGGGTAGATTTTGTAACGCATTCGCATTTATCAGTTTGGATAGCTCTTCATCTGCCAATGCCGCATCTAATTTGGATACGTAGGCCGTGTATGAAGTGAGATCGACGCGTGGTAGAGATATCATAATTATTAACACTATACACAAAATGGCAGACAATATTGTCACACCCCACGACACCGGCCATCCCGACATTATACCTGACGATGTGACTGATGCCTACATCCGAGAATTAATGATAGCTTATGTAAAACGTGACAAGTACGCTATGTCTTTCTTGAAAAATAAAAGTAAAGTTGACATAAAATGAAGTAATTAATTTTCATCAAGTTTCTACAGCTGCCGCACCAACAGTCACCTTGATACGCATTGGTAAAAAACATCGTGAAGGGTTCCTTGAAAATGGCCAAAGGAAAATTCATTAAACAATTCCCAGTATTAGACTACCTGAAGCCCGAAAATATCGACACGCAAGTTTCCGAAAGTGAGTACATGGCAATTCTTAATTCGTCGAAAAATAAAAGTAAAAAACCCCGCAAATTTGTGGGTGACTGTGGGAATGAACATGCTGATGCAGTTGTTTAGCGATTCTATAGGTGCTCTGGCCACATCAGTGGAAGAGAGTAAGAAAGAATCTGAATTTGAAATCGATTATTCGTCATTAAATCCGCAACAACAACAGATCTCCGACTCTGTCCCCACCTTCAGCGGACCCCACCCTCAATCGGTTGCCTTTGAACCCGAACAACCAAACGAAATAACTCTGGCCCAAGTTGAAAACACCTACACCCCCCCCCTCCGAAGAGACATTACGTGATCTTTTGAAGACTAAGAAATGGGAAGATTTGCCAGTAGTAGATCCCTATTCCCTTCTGAAAATCAAAAATGCTGCTGATGAGGCAGTCGTAAGTGAGGGAGAACCCGAACGCAAACCCTCGGATGAAGAATCATCATCCTCGTCCATTTCGGCATTTTCTGATCTGGAAGATGAAATGGAAAGAGGGGTTCCGGATGGGGATAAAGAACGTGTGTCTGACGTTGATGCTGGCACGAAAAATGTTGTACCAGAAATTCAATTTGGGAAAAAGCGTAAACGTCGCTATAAGCCGGATATGGTTGGTGTGACGAAAAAAATCAAGCAAATAGACAACACACCCGATGATATTTCATAAATATACATTATTACAGGACGTGAAATTATTAACTCGAAAGTAAACTACGATCATGCATTTATTCACCATTACGGCAGCTGCGACCACGGCAATGATGCTATTTGCCGCACTTGCCCAGGAATCAGTAGTAATATCGTGCACCGAATGGAACGGAAGAAATGCATACTATTGCATTGAAGGAGAATTCGACAACATTTCTGGGGATTCGATATCACAATGGTTTAAAATCCCATGGTGGGCAAAAAATATTCTCTTTTACCCATCAGACTACTGGATCCTGAATCTAAAGATGATTTAACTATAAATTTATTGTTTGATGAACCATATTTGGTGAATTACATGGGATGTGGAGGTGTTAAAATTAGACTATCCAGTAAACATATCAAAAAGTTATCACCTCGATTGTGACTCGTGCGTAAAATATACTAGTTTTGTACCCACAATCTGCTGTGGTCTGTGCGTTTGCATCAAGGATGGGAAAATAACGTTTGCCAATAGAGATAAATCAATTTTTATTTAAACCCAACTACAATCAACTTAAACTAAATCCATCAACTACAACCTCGTGAGGACCGAATCCTCCAACCAAGCTGCGCTGCATGATTACTCTGACATCCCTCTCGTTGTCCAGCGAGTAAACGTGTCGTCGCTTTAGTCCAGAAAATTTTTGATGCAAATGTTCGTCGATGGGACCAGCATATGCCCTCGGCTTCGAAGCTCAGACGCCTGTCGTAATCGGTGGCTGGTTCCAAATCGTCCGCCATTCGCCTGAGGGTGCGTTGCGGATCTGCGGCCGCTCAACGCCCTCGATTGGCGTTGTCCAATTCCCCCGTCGCTTCAAATTGTCGACGTTCATCAAGAGGGTCGCTAATGTAACGTACACCACCAAGCTTTGAGCGTCGGTCTTTGTCTCTATGGACAAATCGTTCGTGTTCTGCATGTAGCAGAAATAGAAGGCCAAGATGTTAGAAAAGCTGGTGGGTTTGTCGCAAATCTTTTTGATTTCTTTACAATCCGAACAAAAAAACAATTCTTTCCACATGATCGTCGTTTTGCAAATGATGAAGTATACTTCGCCATTTGGGATTCTTCACGTACACCTCAACGATGCTTTCCGATAACCAAACATGTGCAGCCACATCGGACACCAGTCTCATACCGCTCACGATTCGGTCGTCCCTCTTTTTTTCGACACTATACGAACCCACTTTGATCATTTTGCTTTCGAATATAAAATATCAGCTTGAAGTTGCGGCGTGAATGGTACGTCAAACGTTTCTTCCTTGGTTCGTAGACGTTTGACATTCAAAACAGCTTGCGATTTTTCGCTTTGAAGCCTCACGCTGCAATGTACGCCGAGTGGATGAACATCGGCGTTCTCCAGATTATTTTTGGACGACATCAATACACGAACAGCAGACACATTTCCACACTCCCCGAGACCCGCACTCGTCGGTTGCCATTGAACCAGGAATCGGAATGATACGACATTGCCCAAGTCAATTCGCGGCAAGATGTTGGAAAGTTGCTCCCAGGCCCCGCGACCAGTCGATCGTACCACCGTTGAAGAGTTTGCATTCGCTCCAAGTTAGTGTTATTTTTCTTCACCGTCTCGGTCTTCTTCTTCTCGAAGTTCTGGATGGCCGTATCCATCGGGGCCGAAAATAAAAGTGGTTTCTTGGCCGGTGGCGGATGATGTGTTTCGTCGTCTGGTTGCACCACTTCAAGGCGTTAAGATTTGGCACCAAAAATAGCAATATCCGTTTCTTGTACAAAATTAAAAGTGAATCTGTAATCGCACGGCAGAGTATATACCGATGTGTAGTTTCCAATCTAAATTATACAATGAGCTGTAGCCACGCCTTGCCGCATCGAGTAGAATCAAATGCTTGATGACTGCACCCAATTCCGTTTCGGCAATCCCAGTATGTAGATTGGGATGGGTACGGTATGATCTGCCTGCATCTTGTATCTAAATACACGCAGGTTCCTTAATAATATTAAGTAAAAACGCTTCCCCCACCTTGTGCGGCTTGGACACTACGACTTCGCGAACTTTGTACCAATCTTAAGACGACGGCCAATACGATCGCGACCACTATTATCACCGCAGCCCAAATGGCTATGGTTCTGATAGATCCGGAACCGCCCGAAGCTCCAGATAAGCTTCCCGTTATCGAATCTAGGACAGATGTGCCGGCTGCCGTGGCAGCCTCGACCAAGGTGTCGGCGATGGTGGAGTTTGTAACACATTGAATGGTATAATTTGCCGCGAGGCCCCTCGGCCGCACAATATTCCGGTGTGCCCAGTCCGGCGGAGGGGTCGCAAACCCACGCACCCCGATGTTTTATTTGCCAACGTACAAAGGTCCGTAGAAAAATCGGAGGCGGTCAAGGAGTTGGCCAAGGAATTTAGGTCGCTCAATTGTTGTCCGGTCAAGGATAGTGGATTCGTGTTTGAATCTGTTAGAGTACACCGACTTCGGTTGTGATTCGCGTCGCGAGCGCCGTGTTAGTCAAAGATTGCCTACCGGCCAAATACGCGTTATAGCCAAGCGTGCCTAAGATTGCAGACGCGCACGCGGTTACGCCGGTGGGACAGATCCGTACTACCGCACGATCTGCCGGTAATTTTACATGCTGTGGTTTTGTTCATTAACCGTTTGGACTAGATAGCATCCGTTTCTTGACTTTGTGGCAGCATTCAGTTGGTCCCACAATGTCGCCCTGCGACCACCACGCCAAAGCCTACAAATACTCCGGTGACCACTGCACCTTTGGATGCTTCGACTATTTTGGTCCAAGCGTTCTCAACTTTTGCCTTGCCCGCCGGCGTCAAGGATGCTTCCAGTTCCGCTCCGGTGGTTCTGGCCGGTATCGCCACATCTGGATTTGCTGTGCGAGCGCTGCTCGCGCGCGTTTTGTATCGAGTCTACGAAAATATCGGGGGTTTGGTTGCGAATCAGAGATTTGAAGCTCGACTCTTGGGCCGCGCTTAGCGTGTTGCTCACACGCATGCCTGATAAGGCATTTCTTAAGTTACCCACGAACGTATTTCACGTTCTACAGATCGAGTGGGGACCCCATTTACAGTCACCACGCCCAAAGTATCGATGTAGGGGAAGTGCGCGAAATGCACCGTCTACGGTGCTCAAGGAGCTATTCACCAAGCGTAGGTCACTAATCGCCCCGCCTACGTTTGCGGTTGCGTGACTGGCTTTTCTCCATTTCGCAAGAAGATCCATAACTTTCTTGGTTCGAGAGTCGGAGCTTTGCCGCTATTGAATGGTTTAATCAAAAATGCCAAAAGAACGTACAAAAACAGACAAGATAAGAACCCTATCCCTAGCATTCTGATACACGCAATATTCGCATCAAATTATTTGCTTTTTGTCGCTTGTCATGATACGGGTCGATATATGGGCTATCATCATAGTCGTGGTTTGCATTGCAATTATATACTATTCGGCCAAGCTGTTGGGTGCACCCCAATTGCCGGCCAACCGCGCAGTCCAACTGTTCAATGCTCTCCCCAACAAATCCGGAGAAGATGTTTCAGCCTTCACCGCCGGTCGCGTTTCCGCAGAGGGTTCGTTCATACGTTTATCGTAGAAACAACGAGAGTGGCGCTTATGAGAAAGCCATCGAAAAGTCTCCCGTTAATTTGGACGGAACCGAGTACAGTGCGGGTGATCATGGGTTTCTTGAATCTGAAAATGAACAAGGATTCCGTTTACGAGGTATCGAACCTTCAATTCTTTGTCCCGATCAATGGAGGTGGAATACGCAAACTCAAAGATGCGAGGTTGTAGGACTGTGCGAAGGAAAAGCCAGCGGGACAATCGCCGGTCTCAACCGGTATAATTTTGACCAAATATTCAATAGATCCACCGTCACATCAAAGTTCCACCCGAGAGTCTACGCGATTTGTGATGGTAATGGTGGAATTTCGAAATTAGATTATTGTACGGGATATTCGATTTTCGATGAGTCGAAAGATGGAACGCTGTATTCCAGCGGACAGAACCCTTGCCTGACATACGACCGATGTGAAGACCTGGTAGCGGGGAGCACATTTCAAGGGGCAGCCCAAAATTCTAACCAATACTACCAGTGTGAGGATGGTGTAAGCGTAGCCAAGACTTGTCCGGATGGGTTGGTCTTCGATACCTCTGTTGGAGGTTGTCTGACGGTCGATCCTTGTCTCGGATTGGCTGATGGAACTCAAATTTCCTACGATTCCACATCCTTCGTTACCTGCAGCGGCGGTAGGTCTGTCCGCACATCTTGTGTAAACGGAACGACTGTTGGCACCTCCGGCACCGTGGAATGTGTTACATCGGCTTGCGTTGATACCCCTCGATTAACCACCTCCAACTCCAGCCGTTGGTTCACTTACAACGACGGCGGTGTTTATTGTGTTTCCAATCAACCTTCCACGGTAAACTGCGGAAGCGCAAATGTGGAATCAATAAGTCACCCCAACGACTCGATGCTTACACACAAGGCCTCGAATCATTTTTACGATGAAACTATAACTAGGTGGAACTCTATTGCTACCATCAGCAACGGGACCATAACATGCACCGAGATTACAAGTATATCGGATCAACCCGAACCCTCAGACAAGACGGTGTACGCTTCTTATGCTGATTTTGTACAACAAGAATCGTGGAACTTTTGGGATGACCGGATAGCAGAATCCGCGCCGATATATTATAATTACTTTGGTCAGATTTTATACTTGGAGAGCGACAACGGCGTAGCCACAACAATCGGAAACGCATCTAATTATATGCCTCTCCTCAGTAGTTCATCTACCCCGATTACATTTACATCCTCACAGGCTTATGAATCGACCGTCGATAGCATTCTTGGCGTTTTAGACGTCACGGTACGAATAGGCGACTACGAATCGCTCGACGACGCAGACGAGAAATTACTTTGCTGCTATTGCTACGCAATTAAATCCGTCAATGACAACGTATCTAGGATGTTGGTTTCATCTAAAGATGGGTTACAATTTCTAATTTTCGATGTTCCTTCGTCGTTGTTATATAATCCGCTATTGATGCAAATCGGGTATTATGTTGAGCGTAGTGACATACCCTACAATTCCTGGCCATCTGCCTCCAATGCCGTTATTCCCGAAGAAACGGGACTATACGCTAGAGGAACCACTATAACCGGGGACAAAAGGATAGTGGAGGGAAGCAGCTTGGTAACAGAACACTGGGTCTCGTTATTACAGGTACCAGCTAGCCAATCGCTGGTCGGCAACATAGCCCTCGTCGGGACAATTGCTCGGACCACTTGGGACGTGGCATCCGCGTCTGCAACTTGGGCGACGGCAGAAGCGTCGACCGAATTTAACGCAACCGCGTCTGATTTGGATCCCGTCACTTTATCAGAATGGAAGATATACTCTTGAACGGAGGAAGATTGGCACCCAAGAATCGGGAAGAAATAGTACGAATATTTAACGAGGCGCTGCCGATGTTATTGAAACTCCTATGGTGGCCGCTGCCTCCGAGATTACGGCAAATCGAAGAACAGGTGGATTATCGCGGATTGGTCATTAGATTCTCGTGCGGCATATTGAAGCTTCCGTATAATAACAAAACCCCCGTGTCAGAATACGCGGCTGCCGAAACGCTCAAAGTCACAAAACACGTGGGTAGTGCAGACTTGTGGAATCATAGATTATGGAATTGGCTTCATGCTTCATCGATATTAATCACTAACAGAACTCAAACCATTCAATTTGCATCGGTGATGCAAAACTTGCATTTTATTCTGCCCTGTCCCACTTGTTATGTGAATTACTTGAATCATGACATTTCTAGTATTGTTATAGAAAGATTGTTGGATGGAAAAGATCCGGCTTTAATTCTATTCAATCTCCACAATATTGTAAACGTTTCCAAGGCAATACCCACCCCACCATTTTCACTGGAAGCATTCATAAAAAAATACGATCTTTATGTCGTCTCAAATAGATGAAACAGCAGCCGAAGTTCGGTCTCAAAAGAATCACGATGAGTTGTATCTCGAGTATTTAAATCGAACATTTGGTTCAACCAGCATGCTAGTTATTGGCTTTGTGATAGCTGTATTTACAACATTATTTTTGCTTTATGTGTCAATTGTCGGTACTGCAATGTTCGCAACGAACGGAAGACAAACCAAGAAGACCAGTTCCCGCAGCATTGGAGGAGTAAATGGTACCGTTATAATCAATCCAGCACATTGACATAGGGCTGCACGTCTACACCGAGGGCGTGTGCAGAATTTAGTATTTCCTCTTGTAGCAGCAACATTGCGCTCACGATTTGCGTCATCGAGGGGCCGATGAGTTCAATATTCACCGGGCTGGGCGTGTAATTGTATGACATGTAATCATTATTTTGAGCCAATTTCCATTGTTGTTCAGACAGGTTGCACACGTCCACGTAGTTTGTAAAATCTAATTTTTTATCATCTACCCAATCCGAAGTTACAGAAACTGTCGCATTAGATAGCTGGAACGCCGACGTCGCACTGTTGATTTTTATACAAAGTTTTAGTAGGGTTAATATGCGACTCCGCAGCGTATCACCATTTACCGTCGGGTACGGAGTTGCAATCGTTGTAAAGTAAGATTTTAGCATTTCATCCATTTCTATTAATGTGGTTTTGTTGTGTTCTTCTGCGTAGGCCGAAAAGACAGTACTATCGGAAAGACGGTGTATTACGCCCAAATCTCCGAAATTTGCGCCGCTCTTGTTTCCTATAGATATGATCAAGTCAATAAATGCCGGTTCGAAAAGTTTCGGATCCGTGTCGTAAAGTTTTTGAAGCAAAGGATTGAGCGTTTTATTATTAGCCGTCAATCTTTGATAGTTTGCTGCAGAACTCAATTCAGGTGAACATGGATCCATCTCGTAATTACACAGTCGCAAACGCTACTGATTCTACGCTTCCTCCTCTACCTCCAGATATTCTAGATGTAATCTCCGAATCCAAATGGGTCTGGTTCAGAGCCGTGTCTTACCGTTTCGATCCGCCAATAAGTGTGCGTACGCTTTACGAATTGACTCAAGAGGGAAATATTCTTGTTTTTGCCTATCGGGCATTCGTTGAGGAAATATATTCCCTATCCAGAACTGTTGTTTTATTTGGATTCGTGCCGGCAGTGGATTGGTCGTACCGCACATGGTTCGAATCTCATTATTGGACGTCCGCCGAAACCCTTCGAGAATGCCCGGATAGCACCATACAACGGTACGTACCCTTCAGACTACTCCTCACGTTGACACCCACCATCAGTTTTTGTTCCCTATGTGGAGAAAGTTTATTTTACACGGAACTTTATTGTGTGTGTCAAGCAGAAACTTTCTCGGAGGATTTAAAAATCGAAGTAGAAAAGCCGGCAGTTCAACTGCTATCCTTGCGAAAAATAGCCACAGAATTTACACCACCGCCGGAAGCCGAAAGAGGACCGAGTAAACGAATATCCAACCCCTTTAAACTCAAGCGGCGATCACGGAAACATTCTCAACAGGTCAACAAGGCGGCGTAGGCGGATAGATATTTCTTATTTTATGAGCGTCCCAAAAACAAGGTTGTTCATTCACTACCATCAGTGAAAACACCTCGCCCTCGCCACCCAGGTCCGAGCATTCGATAGCGATTCCGCGATCTCTAAAGCACCAGTTTCCCCAGCCCAATAACTTCATGTTGGACGCTAGTTCTCGACGCAAAGCCACCGTGTTGTAAAATAATTTTCTCGTAACGCGTTGGCTTTGGACCAGCGCTCCATCCAAGCGGTAGATGGGAGCTTCTGCTGTCACGATTAAATTCTGTGAAAAGAGCGCGTTCGATGTTGGCGTGTTACCGTCAAAATAATAAAATGTATAGTTATTTTTTCCGTCACCAAAAATCGTAGCTCGTCTTTGTAAAAAACTCTGAGAACGAAGGTGTTCGGGAACATTATTCTTGATGGGTGGGCCTATTATAGTGTGCGCATACCCGTCAAATGGTGTTTGTGCGGGAAAGTTGATAGAGTTTTCAAATATGAAAGAATTTATATAGTTGTTCGATAAGATTTGATAGTCACCAACTCTGGAACAACTCCAGATGGTCGCCATGTTTCTTAATACCACTGTTACGCTGATTCTACTCGTTATAGTGATAATCGTAATTTATCTCGCGTATAACCCCAGATGGCTTGTTCAGCGAGCTTTGAGTAGATGGCCCACTCCAGATATAGATCTATTAACGGGATACGAAAAAAATGCATTCACATTCCACAGCGAAACCCCCTCTTATTCAGGCCAATGTTCGTTATACGTTCCCGAAAACAAGTTGCTCGGTGACTTCGATACCATCATTCTTGATGTTCCGGGTGGCGCATTCGTGAAATCCAACCCCAGCCCGAGCATATACGAGCATCTTTCTGTCAAAATACCGATCCTGTCTGTGACTTATCCAACGCTCTTCAAATATAAACTCGAAGATATGATCACGTATCTGGACAATTTACTTACCGCAACAGAATCAACTTTTGACAAAAAAATTATCATCATCGCACAATCTGCAGGAGCGTACATTGCTGCGCTAACGCTCAAGAAAGGACATCAGAAAGTGGAAGCCTTCATCACTTTGTGCGGATACTTTGGTCCCTCCACCGTTACCAATCCCCTAATCAACGCCTTGACTAACACGTACCTCACGGGTTGGTCGGATAAGCCGCAAAATAACGTATCCGCACTTAGATCTGACCTACGGGTTTATATATACACGGGAACTAATGATTTCCTAAAATCATCTTCTTTGAAGTTTGGAGAGCTATGTTCGCCTATTAGTCTGAAACAGTTTCAGGGATCTCATTTATTTTTCTACGATCCAATTCAAGGATCGGAGTTGTACGACGATATTTCGACCGTCATAGCATCTATCACGGCGTCAGGTGTTGTTACTTCAGCTGTACCCAGCAAGACCCCGCGTCACCAAATCGTAGAATAATGGCGAGCACTCGGCGTGTGCGCGCTTTACTGTTGTCGCCGGTACCAACGTGAGGGAGTCTGTACATGTACAGTCGGTAATTTCGGGAAATTTGGTTAGATAATTTATCGTCACCGGCGTGGTGGTCTGATTGAGACACATTTTGTTCAGCGTTGACGAAATGGCAATTCCCGGGTCCACGGACTTGCAACTATATACATAGCGCCCAAATGCTACATCACCCTCTAGAAAAGCCAAAATTCCCTTTGCCGGATCGCAGGGATTGTTCGGTGAGGAAAATACCAAGTTTTGTTGACCGCAGACTCCGCGGACGCACGAGACCCCGGAAACATTTGAACAGGCTTGTGCACAATCCGCATCCGTCCAACAATATACCTGTTCTCTGTTACAGTTCCTGGTTGAGCGAGATGTTAGGGCACCAGTAATTGCACTTGCGATAGTGTTTTCTTTTCGATTGTCGTTAATGATTTCGTATTTTATTCGTAAAGTGATTATTACTAAAATAATGGCGAAAAATAACACTACACCAAACCACGCGTAATGCATTCTTTATCAATTTATGTGCTTACAACGACCGATGCTTAAGGCCGCTGTACATTTCATATTCATTTTGCAGAAATATAATAAGATTATGAGCACAACAAATATAATTAGACTCATCCTTATATGAAAGGTTACTATACTACACACAAGTGTGGCCACTACCAGCGTCGATACGATTACCTGAGAACTGACTGGAAACTTTCCGGATAACCATAGAGATAATGTTTCGCAATTAATGTAGGGATAGAACCACGCATTTTCCAAATGATAAGACGCTCTGACCAATTTCTTTTTACATTCGTCGCAGGTCGCAAAAAGGCCCGATATTCTATAATCTACCGTGTGACCCAGCTGGTGGTAGCAACCGCCCTTGTATCTGCCGGGGTGCAATTCTAAATCCATAGACGGAATTCGAAGAAAATAGTGTTGATAAACGTTATTGCTTTTTTTGAGCGTTCTAGCGCATATCTCTATCATGTCGATGTCAGCGTCATCGATATTTTTACCAGGCCTCACGGTTGTGCTTTGTGATTCTGAAGGGTTCCCGTCATGTTCTTCCATGCCTTCCGCCGAAGTTTTGGCCAATGAGTTTCCAATTATTAGTCTTGATCCTCAGGATATAATATCTCTGTCACAACTGAATATCGGACAATCCGTAGTTTTTTGTAAAGAGGACGTTAAAGTAGTTTATTTCGTAGCATACGATAAAATACAAATGCCCGCACCCTCTTTACTGAATATTGATTTGGTTATTATCATTCTTATTATAGCCCACAAAATAAAGAATTTGCAAACTACAATTGTTTTAGAAAATGATTATTCGTTCACTAGGATATACGAGAGAACATCGACGCGCATGTTGAGATACCGAAACCTCAAAACAGCTTTGGCAGCCAACCAGATTGATATGAATACGTTGACTTTGGTTTAAATGTTGACGATATCACGGGTGGCCACCGCATCTGCTTTAGACAATACTTTGGCATTTCCAGCTCAGGTAGATTGTGAGAATCACTCGATGGCGTCAGCCACCTCCACCAACTCCCCGAAAAATTCCGATTGCGATGACCTTATTGCGTGGCTTGAAACCGCTACAAAATTTCGTGACAATGTACAAAGACTGTTGCGTGATAAAATAAACGACACCAAGATGCAGTGGGAAAATTATGTAAGACAAGTTCCAACGTTCGCTGTTCCCGTAACGCCCGAGGCCTTCAAGTTGACCAATGGTCGATTCAGAGGTCAGATTAATAGATTGACTAGAAATAGTGAATATTTGGCAACCAGCATCAGAGATGGGGTTGAGTTGGGGGAAAGGGTTATATCTCTTTATGCGCGCACTGGTGAAAATAAAACGCAAAACGCACCAGCGGTAGGCGATGCCCAATTAAACGAGTTATTGAGAGCAAGAAGTTCGGAACGGCAACTAGATCGTGCCATACTCAGATTTAACACATTTTCGGGACAATTTTCGGAATTTTCAGACACGCTAAGAAATACCAAAGTTCTTTTATATCCGGGCTCAACAATCCCACCAACATACCTAGAATTCGATCCTTTCAGCAGCTCGAGAGCTGGGTCGACTGTAAATCCCGCTTTACTTCAGGCTGCCATTGACTCTGTCATAAAAAATAGCCCGGCGATTCGTCTTAATGAGAGGCCCGCCTTGAATTTACCACGGATAAGGGCGGCACCATTCGAGTTGGAGAGACGAAGACGATCTGTGGATGGTGAAGTTGAACCCCAAGCGGAAAGAGCACCGGACGTCAGAGAAGTAAACATGGAGAGAGAAGATTTGGGCATAGACGTTGCGCTATATACCAGGGTTGCAACATATCTTCTGGCACCTCTGCAAAATGCTGACATCAGACAACAGTTGGTTGAGAATTTCGTTGATACATTAAACAACACATCGGCTACTCGAGCGGAGCCTCTAATTTTGGCTGGCAAGATTGCTCCTAGAGAACCAAGCAGTGCGCTAAATCGTTACTTCTCGTGGAGTGCAGGTGGAAGAGCATACGAAATCCCCCTGCCAAACGAGGATGCTGTAAACGTAACATTATTTGAACAGTATTTACAGAGGCTTCTAAGTGAGGTCGGTGGGGCACCTTTCGGCACAATACTTCGAAGGGCAGAAGCAGAAGAGTCTGGGTAGACATATTTATTATTAATAAGCTTTAAATAACCGACTTAAATTCAATGAACAATTTAAATTCAATGAACAAATGGAACTTTTTCGTGAAATTTGAACAGTAAAGCAGCATCTTGTGTGCAAGCACTGTTTGGCGTTGTTGATAATCTGCCATTAACGTTTTTTATCACAAAGCACACCGGCTTTTGGTATGTATTAATTTTTTTAATAAATGTAGGCCCACCACACACTGTAGTGCGTTTCAAACTAGTATGCAGCCGTATAAATTTGCAATGTTGGTCGCTGAATACATCAATTATTTTATCTCCACTTTTTACGATTCCGTACACCTCCCGCGCGTTAAAATAGGTTTCTATAATTGTCCTGGCCGATTGCGTTGAATTCACCGCTTTCAAGCCGTCGATGAGGCGCACAAGATGTGATTCTTTGTCGAGAGACATGTTTCCTTCTCTGATTTGTTCGAAATGCAAAGCTTTTCTGTATGCGTTATACGGGAACTCGGATCCTTATCCCTGATGTCGTATCTTGATGATTTGAGAGATTAGCTTGTACCTTCGGGGAGATTTGTCGAATTCGAAGATGTTAAAATTAAGTAGCGATAAGAACACATTGAATTCATCGTTTCTTGTCCACGGGAATATCTGTCGTCTTTCTTTTTTTATGTCGTCCAGCCACGAGTTGAAGAGCGAGAACGAAGGTTTTGGCAGGTCACCCTTTACTATCTCCATCTCGAACGGCGAGTTTAGTGGGTGTTTGGCAAAAAATGACAGCATATCAAAAAATGTAGAAAAATCATGATCCGGGAAATCGGCAGGTATTGCGAGGACATTATTTTTTCTTACGTACTCTGGATATATTGCAGCAAACAGCCACAAATTCAATGTATTTTCTTCTGGCGGCGCCTCGGGGTGTAGGTCTTCGCCGGTGTTGGTAGTGTTGGGGCGTTTAATTTTCTTCGGACCCCATATGTCCATTAGCGTGCATTGGCGCTTCATCCTTAGCGAGAATCGACCAATCCACCTCTGTTTTTCCGATCGACCTCAGAAATTTGTTTGCCCTAACGAAATGGCCGCAGCCGGCAAAACCACCGCGTCGGTTGAGCGGTGAAGGATGAGCTGCTTTTAAAATTAAGTGCTTCTTGCTTGTCGAGCAAAGTGAAGACAACGCCGTCTGCGCCGCGCGGCCCCAAAACATGAACACGGTACCGTTGCTTTTCCTCACCACCTCCTTGATGATGTGTGAAACTATAGGTTCCCAGCCGATATGCCGATGCGAGTTAGGTTCACCCAATGCGCAGGTCGTTGTTAGATTAATCAATAAAACTCCCTGAACCGCCCAATTTTCGAGAGAATTATTATTCCGGTCAACTTGGAATTTAGATGATGCGACTTCTTCTAAAATTACACGCAGGCTCGCCGGTCGCTTGGCAGCGCGGCAGCTAAATGCCAGGCCATCAGCCACTCCCTCCCCGGGATACGGATCCTGCCCGACAATCACCACCTTTACATCTCGAGGGTCTCCGACGAGCTCGAGTGGTCGCCAAATGTCTTCTGCACGTGGTACCCAATTGGATAACGAGGCAAGTTTGGCGCATACGCCGTTCGCCAAACAGCGTGTATTGGAAGTTGGATCTATCCAATTGATTGGCGGATTTGGTATGTCACCGCCGTTGCCCTTGGATCTGGCTAGAATAAACTTTTTCATCGCGGAAATCACAATTTAATGCCTATGTTGTCTAGAGTGGAAAAAACCCCAACTACCGAGTTTGCAAAGAGAGAAAATGACAATAGGCCTACCAAAATAGCGGCAATGATGCATCCTATCCACACTCCCAGAACAAGGCAGGCACAAAAGACTCCCGCCATGATGAGCAAGGCCGTGGGCCCAGTTTTATAGAAAGTTAAACGTCTCGCGTGAACTTTCTCGAATTCGTGCAATTCTTCGGGTGAATATAATTTCGTCTTGGCGATCGTTTCGTCGAAGGAGGGTGCCGTTTCGTTCGAAATTTCATCCCCCTTGTCGATTCTGGTGCCATCGGCATTCACATCTAGCGATGACAAATATTCGTATATATAAGGCAACGTCTCGATGGAAGTAACTGCCAATTCCTGCTGCCCGAGTATCAGGTTGGCCAAGGTGAAGAAAGGCAACTCCACCTCCACCGAACCTAATTGTTGTTTTAAAGCGAATTCGGATTGCTCCACCAACTGAGGCAGCAATTCTTTGGGATACTTGCTGTTGAACCCCAAGGGGTCCCAAAAACCCAACACGAGATCAAAAATTGCAACGATGATCAATATCCACCCCACCACACTGGCGGCACCCGCAACCAACTTTGCAGCGGCCGCAGCGAATTTTGCGGCAATATTTGTTAAAGTTTTCACAACCGTGTTCGAGATGACCGTCAGCATCGAGCTACGCAGTACGTTGGTGAAGAGTGTATTGGACATCCCGACGAGCACCGTGCCTATCTTGGGTAATATCGTGTCGGCGGAAAACTTCAACACCCGAACTAATATCGCCGCCACGGCATCGGGAAGCATGCTGAGTCCCAGGTCCGCCAAACCATCAACGGTTGTAAACTGATCTACAAGCCCGTTGATGATACCCATCAAAATCTCTTCCGCAGACTGCTGTGATGCACGCGGTTGCCGCAAGTTAGAAAATGTCGTGTAGAGTTCCTTTGCTTCGGATCGTTCGGGGGACGTCAATACTAACGTCGTTTCGTCCAAAGATAAGTCGGGATCGGGTAGAATAAATGACGTATTGATATCCTCACTCCATCCTTTTACCGTCCATACATTATCTATGCTGGGAACGGGTCCCAGGTCTGGTTGAATAAACGTGGAACCAGTAACTAATTTTTGAATGCCAGCACGAACATATTTTATTATACTCTCACCGACCACAGCATTGGCTAAACGCATCCAGATGCTTGTTACACAATTTTTTTGCGCCGCGCTCCATTCGTCGAAAAACGAGTCACAGTATGATTTGTTATACTCGTAAGATAATCCGGACGTGGTCAAGGGATTTTCAGGACCTAGATTGAAGCCTACGGGTAAATCGTTCACTCGCGATTCGTATCGCTGTGAAGATCTATACAGCGGGTGTTCCATCCACGAAGTTATGGACGGAAGTATGATACATTTCCCGTTGCGGAATTTCGTATTCACCATTTGAGTTTTTGCTTCCCCATCGTTATATTCAACCTTTTTCGAGAGATTAAAACATGCAGGTTGACACTGAAGTTGGAAATTATCAGCATCCCCGATTCTGTAATACGAAGCTTCTTCCGTCACACCGCAAATACCGTCGGCTTTTGCAGAATTGCATGATATTTTATTACACGCAGTTTCGCCAATCTTAATTTTCACCTTTATGGCCCTTTGCGCAAAATTGTTCGGGTAGTAATAATCCGTAGTTCGGTCTGCTTGGCCAATTGCCACCTCTAGGTGCGACGCTAAATGTGGAGCTGCGGTGTGCAATTTTTTCAGAACCAACAACGACAAACGTTGATTGGCGTAAATATTTGCATAATTTCTGTCCGCCGTTGTATACATTATATCGCAAACGATCAACTCGCGGTTGCTAGAAATTAAGAACACTTAACAATGGCGCTTTCGGAAATCTCCAAGGAAGTATACGCATCCCTTCTGGATATCAGATGCGGTAAAGCGAAAACTCTCAAATGCAGAAAAATTTTGTACGGCAACAAGAATTGTGTGGTGAGATCCAAATGGCCGTGTAAAGAAGTCGAGGAATTTTGCAACATCATAACACCGTTATTTGATGTTACATTAACGAGGATTCCTTTCCTGTGTTGGTCACCTCTGGAATTTTCTTGGTTTGCATTCGTAGAATGCGGGAAATTATTTGCATCAGATTCGCCTCTGGATGCTTTGGTGGAAATTGGATGCCCTCAAGAGATTGCCGAATCGGTCAACTTTGCTTTCCATTCCCTGCGCGCGGACCCGTTGCGGAAATTTTACAAGCTGGCCAAAAACCTGTCTCTACCATGGTCTCCCAATACTCTGGTATTGTTGGAGAAAAGACGTTTGGATATTGAGAAAGGTCAAATTAAAAATGAAATAGGAGAACGATTAGATCATTATTTTCCCATCGAACAACTCAGAGCGTTGATAGGATTCTTTGGCCGCGATGTGGTAAATCTCGACGATATTCCAAAATTCAACAACATTTTCGAAAACAGATTGCTACGCAGCGGTACAGTTCCTCAACTTGATGGCACCGCATGCACCGGAAAATCCACTGTGCTATCCCACGTCTCCGAGACGCTACGAAATTGGAATCCGGCTTGCGGAAACATCGTCAAGACCACGCACATAGGCTCCTTTAAATCCAAAGATGTTAGTCAGACCATGTCACTGCAGTACCAATTAGTTTCGGCGTTGACGCAAGAAAATCCAGAGTCCGGAAACGTGATGGATAGAAGCCTAGTGACGAATCTCGTATGGAGAATGATAATGAAATTATTCGCCGATCCATCCAAAGACCTCCAAGAAGCGGCACTCACCCAGATCCTGGAATTGTGTCCTCGTCTAATTGAATTACTCAGCCGGTGCCCAGTACATATTCTACTAGCTAGAGATGTGCGTCAAAACATCCAAATGATGCTTCGGCGAAACGAGGGGAGAGACGCCCAACGTGCGAGAGAGTGGTGTTACTGTCGGGCTCAAAATATAATTTACGGAACCATAGCGTCTCTGTGCGGATGGCCGATATATCTCGCGCCGCTCACCACACAAGACTTCCAGGAGTTGTGTGGAAAGATGATTTCTGTGGCTGCGACGAATGCCTGCTACGGGCAAGTCCCCCCGCGCCTTTGCGGATTACAAAAGTTTGTTCCACCACACGTCACAGACGACCTCTCGCTTTTGGCCCGAGCCAATTATTTGGGAATGCTAAAGTAATTTTTTTTTGGCAATACGAAAAAGGGATGTATCCGCACCTGTAAATATTAGCCATAAAAATGTGTGAAGAGTTCGGCCAAATTCGAAATCTTCTCTTCTTTTACAATGGCATTTTGGCGGTTGGCGCCGGACTGCTTATATTTGCTGCGCTCTCCGGCAGGCTGTGGCTCACGGTTTTGATTCTGGTTGTTTTCGTATTGATCGGTGTAATTAACACGATAGATTGGAAATCTTTAACGAATTATCGGCACGGCTTTCATGTACGTTCAGGTTATCCGGTCAGAACTTCACTGTTGACAACACCATCGGAGAGAGAGGATGAGCTAAATGATGATGATCTAAACGACCCCGACTTCATAAATGACGACAGTGATTCATCGGTTAGTGGCGAATCGACGGCTAGCCGAGTATCTGTAACCTCAGCTAATTCAAAGAATAAGAGTCCGAGTATTTCTAAAGAGAATCAAGGCTCTTCGACCAAAACGCGCAATCCGACAGGAAAATGAGCGGCGGTTGTTTGAGTAGGAAGAGAGTAATACTACTGACGATGGCAAAAATAGGCAATTTCTTGTCCGATGGAAAAAAAATGAAAGTACGACGCATTCTTCAGAAGCACTTGCCGCCGAGGGTACATAGGATAGAAGAACTGAAAACGGTTGCTGAGATAGTGATGGACAAACTAAACGTACCGTGGATACTGACGGGAACAATTATTTCTCTTGTGACAACATCCTCTCAAAGCGCATTCGAATTATCGAAATGTCGTTGCCATTAGCTTATACCGATGAATAGCACGTTGTCTGATTTCGTTTACCGATGAATAGCACGTTGTCTGATTTCGTTTCGGAGTGCGCTCCGACCATTTACACGACCATCGTACTTTCGCTCATCGCCGTATTAGAGGCCTTGGCGATGTTTAGAACTTACATAAAAAAAATTGTAGGCCGGCGGTCGGCTTCAATCTCCGAAATATGATTATTTTTTTCTACTCGGGTACGAACGCAAATTCATGAATTTGCGATTCTATATCATGTACGAACGCAAATTCATGAATTTGCGATCTGGTAACGTGCACGAACGCAAATTCATGAATTTACGATTGTGCACGATGTACGAACGCAAATTCATGAATTTGCGATCAGGTAACGTGCACGAACGCAAATTCATGAATTTACGATTGTGCACGATGTACGAACGCAAATTCATGAATTTGCGATCAGGTAACGTGCACGAACGCAAATTCATGAATTTGCGATCTGGTAACGTGCACGAACGCAAATTCATGAATTTGCGATTGTGCACGATGTACGAACGCAAATTCATGAATTTGCGATTCTACATGATGTACGAACGCAAATTCATGAATTTGCAATCAGGTAAGATGGTCGCATACTTACATAAAAAATAGCCGACGGTCGGTTTCAATCTATTATTTTTTTTCTTTCCCCAAAGATTTTACCCACGAGACAATGTTAATCTCCCTATATTGTAAATAAAATACAACGAGGAGCAATAGAACCAAGAATATTCCGAATATGCGCGTAATTAATGAAATTCGCATTACCACAAATAGTACAATCAATATAACTGCGGGGATGACAAACATCGTGGGATAAACGCAATTTGTAATAGAAATACCGGCAAATAATCCAGCCTTCTTAACTTGGGTCGGGGGATTGCGCCTGGTGTCCGTGGAGGTGTCGCCGCTACCGGCCCCCCCGCCAGCATCCCCACCGTCTGTTACCAGTTGAGCTCGCGATTGTTCCCTCGCTCGTAATGCGTTCAGCAACTGTACATATTCGTCGGTAGCGCCATCCGCAGTTGTTGTTGTTGCTGTTGTTGCTGCTGCTGCTGTGGTTGGTGGTGATGCTGTTACTGCTGCTGATGTTGGTGCTCTTTGCGACTCCATTCTGCACAGCTTTTAAGATTTCAAACCAATCGTGAATGAAAAAAATAAGTGTTTTACCGAGTTAATTTCCTAGGTAAAGATTCCAAATGATGCGCGAAACAAATCAGACGCTGGCTTCTCGCCATCTCTACGTATTTTGGAATGAGCTCCTGTATGGCCACCTCCTTTGAGTAACCCAATTTAATTAGTACTTTGTAGAATTTGATCCTATTTGCTACGCACACCAAACTCTGCCTACTAGCTATCAACCACGCCTCTCTTGCAAATTTCATGGATTCAGGTACATTTGATCTTAGAAAAGATATCCAATCTGCTAGTTTAAAGTCATAATCAAAAAGGGGAGTTTGTACATATTTCAAAGCGCATTCCTTGCACCACCCCAAAAAGTCCTTGGCGTGCCAATAGACTCTATTTCTGCGCCTCTGTTCCGCCACGATGTCCGGACGTCCGTCCGGGGCCAGTTTCATTCGAAAATGCAAGCGTACACCCGAGGAAGCCATCGTAATAGAAGACGATTGGCTTAATATTCCCGAATACGAGGAGGGTATAGTCGCTTGGGTGTTCGTTGGGAGCGATTCACCGCCTTTCACTATCCCGAGCCATGTCAAGCTTTGGATAAAGACCAATAGATTCTTTTCTGCAGACGGATTTAGGCTCGGAGTGAGGACCATATACGAATCGCTAAATAAAGAAGCTATTCTCGTTGTTTACGACTTTGATCGATCGTTTGATTTACTTGAGAAAAAAAAACTGTTCCAGAACGGAAGCGCATGTTACAATGTTCAAGTCATTTACTATTTTAATCTTGGACACTTTACCGCACTCGAATGATTGATTAATACACCTAAACTCGTTTTTATATAGTCGATTCTGAGATGACTTATAAAATCGTTGTCGAAGCAAGAACACATCCATTCTTGCGAGCACGGCATCGCAATTAGCCTATATTGTGGGTGGAATTTCTCTATTTTATGAACTACACCATCGCAATGCTCTTCCCACACATCCATCATTCTTGTGCGACGGGGCGTGATTGTTTGTAAAGCGAAGTGCCTGAGACCGGGTTTTGGTGTAGGGATGTGCACGGGATCTGTAACTATCAAGAACGAGAGTGGTCTGTACATACTTGGCATGTCCACTGGCAAAATGAGTTTGATGGGGCAACGCGAAACGCATCTTTTTATGACGCAGGAAACTCGGCCATTTTGGATAACCGCTTTCACGTGAATGCTTCTGTAACACATTTCTAAGCACACTACACCCTCTGTAACCCCATCGTACATTACTCTTCCGAATCCAAACTTGACATTAAATTTGCGGTGAAACGATTTATTTTTGCGATACTGATGGAAATGGTCCATTTTATCTTATTACTTTCTTCTTTCTCATGCGAAAAGCATCGATAATAACTGAACGTCGCGAACGCCAGAATACACCAGCCTTCAACCCGCCCCTCGGTGGCTGCACGAAGGTATCGTAGTCGAAATCGAAGTTGTCCTTGGTATCATCAATGAGGGCGCTGTATGTGAGAGCTACTACACCCAGGGAGTCGTTTAATGCGCGTAGTACGTGTGCTGAATGTTTGGGGCCACGACCATCACTCGGCTCATTGCCGCGAGTCATTATAACATCAAATTTGTATGGAAATGAGTTTTGAATAAACCATTTTGTAGTGGCATGGGTCCACAACACCGAGTAGTCAAAATATTTCGATACTGCGTGTAGTATTCCGGGTATCTCCTTAAATAGAATTTGCCCCTTTTCGTTCACCAGGGTATCATCATAATCCCAAACCACTACTGAGGACGCACGAGGACTTCGAAATCTTCGTTGAATGATGGTTTTTAAACTTTCTACGAAAATGTTCGGATCATCTATCCTTATGGAATCGACAGTTTGATCAGATAGTTCCTGTGGTACAGATGTACCGATCCCTATTGAAATTGAGTAATGCGACCAAAAGGAACGAGCACCCAAATCTTCCAAGTTTTGATATCTCTTACACTCTAGGCCCAACGCTTTCACTGCTACAATTACGGTTGTAACCCAATTGGGTGGAGTTTGTGGAGCGGTGACGTACAAGCAGGTTCCTCTAGCCATGTCCCTTTCGTTTTGGTTGGGATTTTTGACATGTGTAATAGTTACTGTATTGACTTGTTATTACGCATTAATGTCATTGAATAAAGCGCAAGTCTATGCATCAAAATTATCACAGATGGCAAGCACAGCGCCGCGAACCGATACAGCTCTCAGACCATTCTCATTCGACATAAAGTTCGATCCCTTTCCCAGTAACATTGTAATTACCAATCCCTACCAATGCACGGAAACCGATTTGAAACCATGCAAACTTGACGACGCATTATCTTGCGCCGGTTGTCAAAATCTGATTGCTCGGTGCACGCATTTTGAAACAGATGCTAAAATTGTCGTAGACGGTGAAGTGGGTGGGCACTGTTCCAAAAAACGATACACTCAACGACGGGTATTGTTTGGCGACTACAAGCGTCGTGGACTCGTGCAACCCGTTCCACGGCGACCTCGCCATAGCGAAGGCCAACAAAGAAACGGAATTGAGCCAATTAATTTGCATCTGTAAGAATCCAGGAGCTATAGGAAATACGACTCTTCTGGGAAACTGCTCCACGCCGTTCGTGTGCGACGGTAAAGTTGAAGATATAAATGTGCCGCTTTCTCAGATCAAATGCGTTTGCGGAAGCGGTAGGGTGGCGGCCACCGCCGAGGTATCCCAACTTCCAATCTGCCAGAGAGATTCCGTACAAACTCACGATTATACAAATCACCAATATCCCTCTGATGATTTCGTGGACATTGACAGGTTCAATGCCGACGTGCGGGCCAACGTGAGCGCTTCCAAATTGCGGAATCCATGCACCACATGTCTAATTTCTGGTAAGAGAGTTGACGGAGAATTGGTGGCACGTTCGGATGGGGGATATCAATGCCGATGTACTTCGCCGTCTTGCTTACCCATTCGACGATCGCCTGATGCCCGACTTTTACGCGGTGACATCGGCCCCGATGCCGTAATAAATCTCAAATGGAAAGTAATCAAGATGTTACCTCACATGAGTTCGTCCGATTGGCGAGAATTAACTGCAGTTATACTAAAGACCGACAATGCCGAATTGTTCGAAACGATGGGGTTGACAGAAGACGCTTACGAAATGAATTTGACCAAAAATCAAACAATGTGGCCTAGAATGTATTCAAATGATTTTCACGTCCGATATACCAGCGGTGTGTGGTGTGAAGGTGCCACGTTCACTTACAACTGTTATGTTTCTCCAAACCTCGATCACGACTTGCCTATGACGAACGGATATTCGGTTCCCAACTTTTGGATCAATCGATTGCTCGGCAATTACAAATTAAGATATCTCGAATATGGTTATTGGTGGGTTGCCATCGGGTCAGGTAATGTAAATTGGAATCACGCCAGAGACGTTCGTAACGCAGTAACTTTGAATAATCTTGACGTCGACCCATTTGAATTTCACCCAAGGCTTT